>NW_025200284.1:4772-6449 GCF_004010195.1 Chiloscyllium plagiosum | reverse complement strand
AGGGGGATTTCAGAGCGGGTTAGGGACCGTCCCGACGGGGGATTTGAGAGCAGGTAAGGGACCGTCCCTACGGGGGATTTCAGAGCGGATTAGGGAGGGTCCCTATGGGGGATTTCAGAGCGGGTGAGGGACCGTCCCTATGGGGGATTTCAGAGCTGGTCAGGGAGGGTCTCTACGGGGGATTTCAGAACGGGTCAGGGAGGGTCCCTACGAGGGATTTCAGAGCGGGTCAGGGACCGTCCCTACGGGGGATGTCAGAGCGGGACAGGGACCGTCCCTACAGGGGATTTCAGAGCGGGTCAGGGAGGGTCCCTACGGGGGAGTTCTGAGCGGGTTTGGGAACGTCACTACGGGGCATTTCAGAGCAGGTTAGGGACCGTCCCTACGGGGGATTTCAGAGCAGGTTAGAGAACGTCCCTACGGGGATTTCAGAGCGGGTTAGGGACTGTCCCTACGGGGGATTTCAGAGCGGGTTACAGACCGTCCCAACGGGGGATTTCAGAGCGGGTGAGGGACCGTCCCGACGGGGGATTTCAGAGCGGGTTAGGGACCGTCCCTACGGGGGATTTCAGAGCGGGTTAGGGACTGTCCCTACGGGGGATTTCAGAGCGGGTTAGGGACCGTCCCTACGGGGGATTTCAGAGCAGGTTAGAGAACGTCCCTACGGGGGATTTCATAGCGGGTTAGGGACCGTCCCTACGGGGGATTTCAGAGCAGGTTAGAGAACGTCCCTACGGGGGATTTCAGAGCGGATTAGAGACCTTCCCTACGGTGGATTTGAGAGCAGGTAAGGGACCGTCATTACGGGGGATTTCAGAGCGGATTAGGGACCGTCCCTACGGGGTATTTCAGAGCGGGTTAGGGACGGTCCCTACGGGGGATTTCAGAGCGGGTTAGGGACCGTCCCTTCGGGGAATTTCAGAGCGGGTTAGGGACTGTCCCTACGGGGGATTTCAGAGCGGGTTAGAGACCGTCTCTACAGGGAATTTCAGAGCGGGTTAGGGACCGTCCCTACGGGGAACTTCAGAGCAGGTTACAGACCGTCCCCACGGGGGATTTCACAGCGGGTTAGACACCGCCCCTACGGGGGATTTCAGAGTGGGTTAGGGACTGTCCCTACGGGGGATTTCAGAGTGGGTTCGGGAGGGGCCCTATGGGGGATTTCAGAGCGGGTTAGGGACCGTCACTACGGGGGATTTGAGAGCACGTAAGGGACCGTCCCGACGGGGGATTTCAGAGCGGGTCATGGAGGGTCCCTACGGGGGATATCAGAGCGGGTCAGGGAGGGTCCCTATGGGGGATTTCAGAGCGGGTCAGGGACCGTCCCTACGGGGGATTTCAGAGCGGGTCAGGGACCGTCCCGGTGGGGGATTTCAGAGCTGGTCAGGGAGGGTCTCTACGAGGGATTTCAGAGCGGGTCAGGGACCGTCCCTACGGGGGATTTCAGAGCGGGTTAGGGACCGTCCCAACGGGGGATTTGAGAGCACGTAAGGGACCGTCCCTACGGGGGATTTCAGAGCGGGTTAGACGCCGTCCCTACGGGGGATTTCAGAGCGGGTCAGGGACCGTCCCTACGGGGGATTTCAGAGCGGGTCAGGGACCGTCCCTACGGGGGATTTCAGAGCGGGTCAGGGACCGTCCCTACGGGGGATTTCAGAGCGGGTCAGGGACCGTCCC
>NW_025200284.1:0-4651 GCF_004010195.1 Chiloscyllium plagiosum | reverse complement strand
GACTGTCCCTACGGGGGATTTCAGAGCGTGTTAGGGAACGTCCCTACGGGGGATTTTAGAGCGGGTTAGGGACCGTCCCTACGAGGGATTTCGGAGCGGGTTAGGGAGGATCCCTCCGGGGGATTTCAGAGCGGGTTAGGGACCGTCCTTACGGGGGATTTCAGAGCGAGTTAGGGACCGTCCCTACGGGGGATTTCAGAGCGGGTAAGGGACTGTCCTTTCGGGGGATTTCAGAGCGGGTTAGGGAGGATCCCTACGGGGGATTTCAGAGCGGGTCAGGGACCGCCCCTACGGTGGATTTGAGAGCAGGTAAGGAACCGTCATTATGGGGGATTTCAGAGCGGATTAGGGACCGTCCCTACGAGGGATTTCGGAGCGGGTTAGGGACCGTCCCTTCGGGGGATTTCGGAGCAGGTCAGGGAGGGTCCCCACGGGGGGGACCGTCCCTACGGGGGATTTCAGAGCGGGTTAGGGACTGTCCTTTCGGGGGATTTCAGAGCGGGTTAGGGACCGTCCCTACGGGGGATTTCAGAGCGGGTTAGGGACTGTCCCTACGAGGGATTTTCGAGCATGTTAGGACTGTCCCTACGGGGGATTTCAGAGCGGGTTACACACCGCCCCTACGGGGGATTTCAGAGCGGGTAAGGGACTGTCCCTACGGGGGATTTCAGAGCGGGTTAGGGAACGTCCCTACGGGGGATTTTAGAGCGGGTTAGGGACCGTCCCTACGGGGGATTTCGGAGCAGGTCAGGGAGGGTGCCCACGGGGGATTTCAGAGCGGGTTAGGGAACGTCCCTACGGAGGATTTCAGAGCGGGTTAGGGACCGTCCTTACGGGGAATTTCAGAGCGGGTTAGGGACCGTCCCTACGGGGGATTTCAGAGCGGGTTATGGACTATCCCTACGGGGGATTTGAGAGCAGGTCAGGGACCGTCCCTACGGGGGATTTCAGATCGGGTTAGGGACCGTCCCTACGGGGGATTTCAGAGTGGGTTAGGGAGGGTCCCTACGGGAGATTTCAGGACGGGTTAGGGACCGTCCTTACGGGGGATTTCAGAGCGGGTTAGGGACCGTCCCTACGGGGGATTTCAGAGCGGGTTAAGGACCGTCCCTACGAGGGATTTCAGAGCGGGATAGGGACCGTCCCGGCGGGAGATCTCACAGCCGGTTAGGGACCGTCCATACGGGGGATTTCAGAGCGGATTAGGGACTGTCCCTACGAGGGATTTCAGAGCGGGTTAGGGACCGTCCCTACGGGGGATTTCGGTGCGGGTCAGGGAGGGTCCCTACGGGGGATTTCAGAGCGGGTCAGGGACCATCCCTCTGGGGGATTTCAGAGCGGGTTAGGGAACGTCCCTACGGGGGACTTCAGAGCGGGTTAGGGACCGTCCCTACGGGGGATTCCAGAGTAGGTTAGGGAACGTCCCTACGGGAGATTTCAGAGCGGGTTAGGGAACGTCCCTACGGGGGATTTCAGAGCAGGTTAGGGAACGTCCCCACGGGGGATTCCAGAGTAGGTTAGGGAACGTCCCTAAGGGAGATTTCAGAGCGGGTTAGGGACCGTCCCTACGGGAGATTTCAGAGCGGGTTAGGGACCGTCCCGGCATGGGATTTCAGAGCGGGTTAGGGACCGTCCCTACGAGGGATTTCGGAGCGGGTAGGGAGGATCATGGGATTTCAGAGCGGGTTAGGGACCGTCCCTACGAGGGATTTCGGAGCGGGTTAGGGAGGATCCCTACGGGGGATTTCAGAGCGGGTCAGGGAGGGTCCCTACGGGGGATTTCAGAGCGGATTAGGGACCGTCCCTACGGGGTATTTCAGAGCGGTTAGGGACCGTCCCTACGGGGTATTTCAGAGCGGGTTAGGGACCGTCCCTACGGGGGATTTCAGAGCGGGTGAGGGAGGGTCCCTACGGGGGATGTCAGAGCGGGTCAGGGACCGTCCCTACGGGGGATTTCAGAGCGGGTTAGACACCGTCCCTACGGGGTATTTCAGAGCGGGTCAGGGAGGGTCCCTACGGGGGATTTCAGAGCGGGTTAGGAACCGTCCCTACGGGGGATGTCAGAGCGGGTTAGGGACCGTCCCTACGGGGGATGTCAGAGCGGGTTAGGAACCGTCCCTACGGGGTATTTCAGAGCGGGTCAGGGAGGGTCCCTACGGGGGATTTCAGAGCGGGTTAGGGACCGTCGCTCTGGGGGATTTCAGAGCGGGTTAGGGACCGTCCCTACGGGGGATTTCAGAACGGGTTAGGGACTGTCCCTACGGGGGATTTCAGAGCGGGTTAGGGACCGTCCCAATGGGGGATTTCAGAGCCGGTTAGAGACCGTCCCTGCGGGGGAATTCAGAGCGGGTTAGAGACCGTCCCTACGGGGGATTTCGGAGCGGGTCAGGGACCGTCCCTTCGGGGGATTTCATAGCGGGTTAGGGACTGTCCCTACGGGGGATTTCAGAGCGGGTTAGGGACCGTCGCTATGGGGGATTTCAGAGCGGGTTAGGGACTGTCCCTACGGGGGATTTCAGAGCGGGTTAGGAACCGTCCCTACGGGGGATTTCAGAACGGGTTAGGGACTGTCCCTACGGGGGATTTCAGAGCAGGATAGGGACCGTCCCTACGGGGGATTTCAGAGCGGATTAGGGACTGTCCCTACGGGGGATTTCAGAACGGGTTAGGGACTGTCCCTACGGGGGATTTGAGATCAGGTAAGGGAGCGTCCCTATGGGGGAATTCAGAGCGGGTTAGAGACCGTCCCTACGGGGGAATTCGGAGCGGGTCAGGGACCGTCCCTTCGGGGGATTTCATAGCGGGTTAGGGACCGTCCCTACGGGGGATGACAGAGCGGGTTAGGGACGGTCCCTACGGGGGACTTCAGAGCGGGTTAGGGACCGTCCCTACGGGGGATTTCAGAGCGGGTCAGGGAGGGTCCCTATGGGGGATTTCAGAGCGGGTTAGGGACCGTCCCTAGAGGGATTTCAGAGCAGGTTAGGGACCGTCTCTACGGGGGATTTCAGAACGGGTTAGGGACCATCCCTCTGGGGGATTTCAGAGCGGGTTAGGGACCGTCCCTACGGGGGATTTCAGAGCGGGTTAGGGACTATCCCTACGGGGGATTTGAGAGCAGGTAAGGGACCGTCCCTATGGGGGATTTCAGAGCGGGTTAGGGACCATCCTGACGGGGGATTTGAGAGCAGGTAAGGGACCGTCCCTACGGGGGATTTCAGAGTGGGTTAGGGACCGTCCCTACGGGGGATTTCAGAGCGGGTCAGGGAGGGTCCCTACGGGGGATTTCAGAGCGGGTCAGGGAGGGTCCCTACGGGGGATTTCAGAGCGGGTCAGGGAGGGTCCCTACGGGGGATTTCAGAGCGGGTCAGGGAGGGTCCCTACGTTTCAGAGCGGGTTAGGGACCCTCCCTATGGGGGATTTCAGAGCGGGATAGGGACCGTCCCGGCGGGAGAGTTCACAGCCGGTTCGGGACGGTCCTTACGGGGGATTTCAGAGCGGGTTATGGACCGTCCCTACGGGGGATTTCAGAGCGGGTTAGGGACCGTCCATACGGGGGATTTCAGAGCGGGTCAGGGACCGTCCCTACGGGGGATTTCAGAGTGGGTTAGGGAGGGTCCCTACGGGGGATTTCAGAGCTGGTTAGGGTCCGTCCCTAAGGGGGATTTCAGAGCGGGTTAGACACCGTCCCTACGGGGGATTTCAGAGCGGGTTAGGGACCGTCCCTACGGGGTATTTCAGAGCGGGTTAGGGACCGTCGCTCTGGGGGATTTCAGAGCGGGTTAGGGACCGTCCCTACGGGGGATTTCAGAGTAGGTTAGAGACCGTCCCTACGGGGGAATTCAGAGTAGGTTAGAGACCGTCCCTACGGAGGATTTCAGAGCAAGTTAGAGACCGTCCCTACGGGGGATTTCGGAGTGGGTCAGGGACCGTCCCTTCGGGGGATTTCATAGCGGGTTAGGGACCGTCCCTACGGGGGATTTCAGAGCGGGTTAGGGACCGTCCTTACGGGGGATTTCAGAGCGGGTTAGGGACCGTCCTTATGGGGGATTTCAGAGCGGGTTAGGGACCGTCCTTACGGGGGATTTCAGAGCGGGTTAGGGAGCGTCCCTATGGGGGATTTCAGAGCGGGATAGGGACCGTCCCGGCGGGAGAGTTCACAGCCGGTTCGGGACTGTCCCTACGAGGCGTTTCAGAGCGGGTTAGGGACCGTCCCTACGGGGGATTTCGGAGCGGGTCAGGGAGCGTCCCTACGGGGGATTTCAGAGCGGGTTAGGGACCGTCCCTACGGGGGATTTCGGAGCGGGTTAGGGAGCGTCCCTAAGGGGGGTTTCAGAGCGGGTTAGGGACCGTCCCTACTGGGGATTTCAGAGCGGGTCAGGGACCGTCCCTACGGGGGATTTCAGAGTGGGTTAGGGACCGTCCCTACGGGGGATTTCGGAGCGGGTCAGGGAGGGTCCCTACGGGGGATTTCAGAGCGGGTTAGGGACCGTCCCTACGGGGGATTTCAGAGCGGGTTAGGGACAGTCCTGACGGGGGATTTCAGAGCAGGTTAGGGAACGTCCGTACGGGGGATTTCAGAGTGGGATAGGGACTGTCCCTACGGGGGATTTCAGAGCGGGTTAGGGACCATCCCTACGGGGGATTTCAGAGC
>NW_025200283.1:4793-6449 GCF_004010195.1 Chiloscyllium plagiosum | reverse complement strand
GCATCTGCAATGAGATACAGACGGGGGAGGGCAGAGAATCTGCAATGGGATACATACAGGGGAGGGAAGACCATCTGCAATGAGATACAGACGGGGGAGGGCAGAGCGTCTGGAATGAGATACAGACGGGGGGAGGGCAGAGAATCTGCAATGGGAGCAATGAGATTCAGACAGGGGGAGGGCAGAGCGTCTGCAATGAGATACAGACGGGGGGAGGGCAGAGAATCTGCAATGAGATACAGACAGGGGAAGGGCAGAGCATCTGCATTGGGATACAGACAGGGGAGGGCTGCGCGTCTGCAATGGGATACAGACGGGGGAGGGCAGACCGTCTACAATATGATACAGACGGGGGAGCGCAGAGCGTCTGCAATGGGATACAGACAGGGGGAGGGCAGAGCATCTGCAATGGGATAAAGACAGGGGAGGACTGCGTGTCTGCAATGGGATACAGACGGGGAAGGCATAGCGTCTACAGTGGAATACAGTCAGGTGGATGACAGACCGTCTACAATATGATACAGACAGGAGGAGGGCAGAGCGTATGCAATGGGACACTAACAAGGGAGGGGCAGAGCTTCTGCAATGGGATACAGACAGGGGGAGGGCAGAGCGTCTGCAATGGGATATAGACAGGGGGAGGGCAGAGCGTCTGCAATGGGATACATACGGGGGAGGGAAGAACATCTGCATTGTGGTACAGACGGGGGAGGGCAGAGCGTCTGCAATGGGATAAAGACAGGGGGAGGGCAGAGCATCTGCAATGGGATATAGACGGGGAAGGCATAGCGTTTACAGTGGAATACACACAGGGGGAGGGCAGACCGTCTGCAATGGGATACAGACAGGGGGAGGGCAGACCGTCTACAACATGATACAGACAGGGGGAGGGCAGAGCGTCTGCAATGGGATACAGACAGGGGGAGGGCAGAGCGTCTGCAATGGGATACAGACAGGGGGAGGCCAGACCGTCTACAGTGGAATACAGACAGGGGAGGGCAGACCGTCTACAATATGATACAGACAGGGGGAGGACAGAGCGTATGCAATGGGACACTAACAGGGGAGGGGCAAAGCTTCTGCAATAGGATACAGACATTGGGAGGGCATTGCGTCTGCAATAGGATACAGACAGGGGGAGGGCAGAGCGTCTGCAATGGGATATAGACAGGGGGAGGGCAGAGAGTCTGCAATGGGATACAGATAGGCGGAGGGAAGAGCACCTGCAATGGTATATAGACGGGGGAAGGCATAGCGTCTACAGTGGAATACAGACGGGGAGGGCAGACCGTCTACAATATGATAGAGACAGGGGGAGGACAGAGCGTATGCAATGGGATACTAACAGGGGAGGGGCAAAGCTTCTGCAATAGGATTCGGACAGGGGGAGGGCAGAGCGTCTGCAATGGGATACAGACAGGGGGAGGGCAGAGTGTCTGCAATGGGATGCAGACAGGGAAGGGGCAGAGAATCAAGCAATGGCATACAGACAGAGGGCAGTTTTGAGCAAATCTTCAGCAGAAAAAAGAGTACAACATTTCTGTGATGGGAATTTTCTGTTTTGGGGAAAAGACAAAACACCAGAAAATTATTTAAATGCAAGGAGAATGCAGAACTGAGTGGTACAGAGGGATCTGTGTGTCTGAGTACATGAAC
>NW_025200283.1:2199-4454 GCF_004010195.1 Chiloscyllium plagiosum | reverse complement strand
GACAATATTCAAGGAGAGCTCACATGGTCCCATTTGGGACCTGATAACGTTACTGATTTAACTTACAGATAGAAAATGTAGCCTGTCTGTGAAGGAACAGCCTGTTGCTCCTTTTCTGTTTCCCTGCCGCTCAACACAGCACTGTGTGGGAGTAAAAAAAAGACTAGTCGTCTTTTCCACGAATGGAGGATTCCTGATGATGATTCATTGGAATATCCCCACTGCCTGAAGCAAAGCAATTCAGCCACATCCAACTGTTTCAGGAAGAAATCCCATTGTCAGAAGGTTATACGAGACGAATAACTTCAGAAGTAATGATTCAGACTCGATATGTGAGGGGATCAGACAAGAGACTCTGTGGATGCAAATGGGAATCCAAGATGATGTATAGCTTCCTACGTTCCCGGGTCCAGGATGTCTCAGAGCGGCTGCAAAACTTTCTCACCGGGGTGGGGGAGCAGCCAGAAGTCATTGTGCACATTGGTACAAAGGACACAGGTAGAAATAATGATGAGGTCATGCAGAGTGATTATAGAGAGCGAGGAAAAAGGGTAAAAGACAGGACCACGACAGTGGTAATGTCCGGTTTACTTCCAGTGTTCTGTGCTAGTGAGAGTAAGAACAGGCGGACACGGCAGAGGAATGCGTGGCTAAATAATTGGTACAGGAGGTAGGGATTCAGAGTTTTAGATCACTTGGATCTTTTGTGGGGCAGAGGTGACCTGTTCAGGAAGGACGGGTTGTACCTGAATGGGAAGGGGACTAATATCCTGGCTGGCAGGTTTGCTAGTGCTACAAGGGAGGGTTTTAACTAGATTGGCTGGCGTGGGGGACGGCATGGGATCCTCAACAGCAGGGTTGCAAGTGAGAGGCTGGAAGGAGATACCGTAATCACAACAATAAAGTGCAGAGATAGCTTAGGCAGGAACACGACAGGGAGCAAGGAATTAGGTAAAACAATGACTGCAGATGCTGGAAACCAGATTCTGGATCAGTGGTGATGGAAGAGCACAGCAATTCAGGCAGCATCCGACGAGCAGTAAAATCGACGTTTCGGGCAAAAGCCCTTCATCAGGAATATGCCTGTTGCATTAAATTGTTAAATTGCATCTATCTCAATGTAAGATGGCTGACAGGTCAGGCCGATGAACTCAGTGCGTGGATAGATACGTGGGAGTGGGATATTATAGACATTACAAAACATGGCGAAGGGAGGGACAGGACTGGCAGCTTAATGTACCGAGGTAAAGGTGCTTTATGCGAGACAGTGTTGGTGGAAGGAGGTGTGGGGGGTTTCATTTTTGATTAAGGCGAGTACCACAGCAGTAATCAGAGATAAAATAACTAATGGATCATCCACTGAGGATTTGTGGGGGAAGCTAAGAAATAAAAAGGGAATGATGATATTATTTGGGTTGTACTATAGGTCCCCTAATAGTAAACGGGAATTAGAATAATTAAAATATGTAGAGAGATTGGGGAGACTTGCAGGGCCAATGGGATTGCCATAGTCGTAGATTTTAATTTTCCTAACATTGACTGAGAATTACTTAGAATTAAGGACTGAGATGGGGTGTATCTATTAAGTGTGTTCAGTAACGTTTCCTCAAGCAGCATGTAGGGGGTGCAATTCGGGAAGGGGTAAAACTTGACCTACTGTAAGAAATAGAGGAGGACAGGTGACTGAGGTGACAGTGGGGGAGCACGCTGGGACCAGTGACCATAGATTTAAAATACTTATGGAGAAGGACAAAACCGGCCTGCATGTTCAAGTTCTAAATTGGGGGAAGGCGAACTTTGATGGAATTAGATAGGAGCTTGTAGGGGTTGGTTGGAGGGGTTTGTTTAGAGGTGAAGAGATCTCCGGATAGTGGGAGGCCTTTAAAAGTGAAATGTCTACAGTTCAATGTCTATATGTTCCTGTGAGGGTAAAAGGCAAGGTTGGCAGGAAGAGGGAACCCTGGATGTCAGGAGATATTGAGGCTTTGACAGGCAAAAAGGAGGCGTGGCTGGGGTGCATGCAGCTGGGATCAAAGGAATCCCTGGCGGTGTACAGGGAATACAGGAGTTTACCGAAGAAGCAAATCAGAAGGGCAAAGCGCACACGATAGCATTGTCTGAGAAGATTAGGGTGAATACAAAGATGTTCTTTAAGTATATTAAAGTTAAATGAATAAGTACATGAGAATATGACCCCTCAAGGTCCAAAGTGGACATGCATGTCGCGAACCATAGGAGATGTGTGAGATTCTCAA
>NW_025200283.1:0-1240 GCF_004010195.1 Chiloscyllium plagiosum | reverse complement strand
GATTTCAGTAAGGCCTTTGACAAGATTACTCTTGATAGGCTGGTCTGGAAGTTTAGAATCGCATGGAATCCGGAGGTAGCTGACAAATTGGATAGGCAATTGGCTTGATGGTAGTAAACAGAGGGTTATAGTGGAAGGATGCTCTCGGACTGGAGGCCTGTGACACATGAAATGACTCAGGGGTCAGTGCTGAACCCATTGTTGTTTATTATCTATTTCAATGATATTCTTGAGAATGTACAAGGCATGATTAGTAAATTTGAAGGTGACACTAAAATAGGTGGTATTCTGGACAGTGAGGAAGGTTATCAGAAATTGCAGTAGGATGTTGATCAACTGGAGAATTGGGCTGAGGAATATTTTTCGCAAACTTAGATCAATGTAGGAGTTTCATGGTGAGTGGTAAGGCCTTAAGCAGTGTCGTTGAGCAGAGGGACCATGACGTTCAGGTCCACCGTTCTCTGAAAATGGAGTCACAGGTAGACATGGGCAGTGAAGAAGGCTTTTGGCTCACTGGCAGTCAACGGTCAGGACATGGAGGAGAGAAGTTGGTAAGTTACGTTGCAGTTATACAGGATGTCGGTGAGACTGCACTTGTAGTGCTATGTTCAGTTTTGGTCACGTTGCGATCAGAAGGAGGTTTTTAAATTGAAATGTGTGGAGACGGAGCCAGGACTCAATAGTATGAATTATAGGAAGAGGTTGGACAAGTGAGAACTTTTGTTCTTTAGAGCGTAGGAAACTGAGGGGGATCTTATAGAAGTGTACAAGGTTATGAGAGGCATGGATAGGGTGAATGGACAGAAAGTTTTTTCCCCAGAGTTGGGGAATTGAGGACGAGAGAGCATCAATTTAAGGGGAGATGGGAAAGAATAAAAGGGAAACTGATGGACAATGTTTTACACATTGTGGGTGAAGCATTTATATTAACAATATTTAAACGGCATTTGGACAATTACATGGACAGGAATGGACAACAAGTGACATGTGCTCGGAAAAGAGGTTAATGTGGATGGATATTTGTGTCAACATGGACCAGTTTGGACCAAAGGGCCTCTCTCCATGCTGTAGGACTTGATGACTCCATAAGTAGAATAGCATATGGGTCAAACTCTCATTCTTACTTTGGTCATGAGTTCGAATAATACTTGGACAATGTTCTGTCAAGATAACTTTGCAGAGATTTTCCTTTTCAGTTTGATATCGAACAGACGTGTGTGTGTGTGTGTGTGTGTGTGTG
>NW_025200282.1:0-6448 GCF_004010195.1 Chiloscyllium plagiosum | reverse complement strand
AAAAACAACTTTATTCAAAATTATTTTTTTTTTTGGCTTGGGAGACTGGGTTTATTACAAATAAGACATGATCAGGCCAAAGTAGTTTGGGTCCAGCTACTTCTCATTAAAACAGTCGTAGAACAGTGCGTGGTCCGGTGGGGTCGGGGTGTTCATGCACAAAATGGAAGTAATGAGAGTTTGGGCCGAACATGTCACAAACTAAGATCAAATTTAGGAAAATAAACACAAAGAACCATGGAAGTTTGAAAATTTTCGGCATGGAGTAAAACAGTAAAGAGAAGTTTTCCGCAGGTATACAGTGAGCAGAACAATGGAGCCCCGAGAAGAATGTAGAACGAGCAGTGCTGAACTTAGGTCATTAGAAGAGCAAAAAGGAGTCGTGATAAAACATTAGTGGCTAAGAATAGTAAGAAGCCCATCGTATTCAATTGGCATATAAAGGGGAAGAAGCTACCAACGGAAAGAATGGGACCTGTTAGGGATCAAAGAGGCAACTGGTCCACGGAGCCAGAGAAAATATTAAACATATACTTCATGTTTCTCTTCAGATTGGACAAGCAGTTACTGGGTTCAAGAAGAGTGACAGTGTGATCCTAGAGCGGAATGATAGAGGTTGAGGAAGATTTCAAAGTTTTGGCAGACTAAAAAGTGGCCAGATTTCCAGTTCTGGATGATCTATATCTTAAAATGATATAAGACCATAAGAATATAAGACATTGGAGCGGAGAAGAGTGAGGAATTTACAGGCTCTGACCTTTTTCCTTATTTTGCTTTTGGCCAGAGAGGAAGTGTGATATGACAGAACACCATCTAGTGTAGGTTTAACAAAGCGTGTTAGAAATATACGAGAGCATGAAAGACTATCAAGTGTCTCATCGGTGCGAGGGAAACAATTGCAGATGATTTTGAATCAATGTTGGCTGTAGTGATGAATCTGGGAGAATTGTCTAAGGAGCTCATCAGACCATTCTCGGTGTTACTGCATTTAGGAACATGTGATCCGGTCATCGCAGCAACGTGATAAGGATGGAATGATTTGGCAACATTTGCTGACAAGAGAAATTGTGAGCTCAGTCAAAAAGACAAAGAAGCCACAGCTAAGAGTTTGGAAAATGAAGACAGCCTTGACAAAAAGAAGAAAAAAACTAAAAACACAAACAAGCAGTTAGGGTGCCTTTATGACATATCTTTGTCATAAAGCATTAAGGAAAATCCCAAAACCGTTTATCAGGATTAAGATAGTGGCCAGAAAATAGTAAATCCATTTAAGAACAAAGGAGGAAATTAATAGAGGGAGTTGGTTAAGTCCTTAATGAATGCTTTTTTGGCATTCTCAAAGGAGAATGACATGGTAGATAGAGAGTCCGGAGTGAGATATGTCAGTATTGTACAGCATTTCAATATAAATAAGAGCATAATGATCGGAATTTTGAATAAAAAACATTATGGTCGGCAAGTTTCTCGAACAAGATGGGATCAATACCAGAATACTTGAGGGAGCAAATTGCTGGCGCAGACTCTTTGCATACTCTTCAGTCACAGGAAAGTTTCCAGAGAACTGGAGAGTACTAATGTTGCTCAATGGTTGTCGGTACGCAACACGGAGTATCCAAGAAATTTCAAGTCAGTAACCCTTCCGTCACTAGCAGGAAAATTACGAGAGAAGGTTCCTGGAGATGAGTCTGACTCATATTTGGAAAAATCTGGACTTGTTGGTATTAGGCACCATCACCTTGTGTGTGGAGGATTGTATCTCTCAAGTCTGAATGAATTCATTGAGAAAGTGAAAAAGTTGATTGATAGAGGAATGGGGCTGGATGCAGGCCATATGGACGTTAGCAAGGGATTTGATTTTTTTTATGGCATGCTCATACAGAAGGTGAAGTCAAATGGGATCTGCAATCAGTCAGTAATGTGGATACAAAAGTGGTTGATCATAGAAGACAGAGTAGTGATGGAAGGTTGTTTTTGTGACTGGATATCTCTGAATAGATTGGGGAAGTTGCGGATCATGAGGATGATTGACAGAGAATACAGCTATATATGTAGAATGGCTGGAAACCTGGAAGGAGAAAAGGCAGATGTAATTTAATCTGGACAATTGCGAGAGGATGCATTTTAACACGTCCAAGACAATGGAGAAGTATACAGTAGATGGAAAAATATATTTTTCGCATTAGCAGCGGATGGGATCCAATTGTACAGGCTTGTAGTTTCCTGAAAGTGACAACATGGGTGGAAACGGTTTTCAAGAATGCTTGGGGACATCTAACAGAACATGCAGTATAAAAATTGGCAGTTCATATTGCAGCAGTACAGAAATATAATTTGGCCACGTTTGGAATTTACCAGTGGGCGTGCTAGAGAAGGCATGGAAAAGGTTTACCAGAAAGTAGTCTTGGCATTAGCCATAAGATGAAATTGGACAAACTTGGTTCGTTTGCACTGGGCATCAGTGGCTAAGGGGCTACCTGATAGATTTTGACAAGATTATCGGAGGCGTGAAATGGACGGACAGTTAGAGTCTTCAATCCTGAGTGGAAATATCAATTGCTAGGAACCATACGTTTTAGGTATAAGAGGGAATCTTTGAAAGATTTTTAATAAGCAAGTTCTTTTAACTTTTCCAGGCAGAATGTGAAAGTGCCTGATAAAGGAGAAGATGGTAAAATAGCAGCGTTTAAGACGTATCTTAACACAAGATGAGTAGGCAGTGAATAGAATGACAGAGCTTTCTTTTTAACTTTAGAAAGGCATCGTGTGTCAGTGCAGGCTTGCTGGGAGGAAATGTACTTGCTCGTGTGTCGCTCTGCTTTCAGAGACAAGATTTGACCAATCAAGTGGCGGGATGCTGACTGAATGTAGATCTCTCCTCATCAATTAGCTGCTTCAAATCATCGCTCTCACTGTGGGAAAACTCAACATGGAGATCTTGATACGAAATTCAGAGCGAACAACTGGTGATTCCATCTTTCCCATCGCTATTGTGGACTTCTATCTTGGACACTGGTCTCGGGGGGACACTACACAGACAGTGTACCCAACACCCATTCATGCTGGAATCTGCCAAATGCCAGCCTCACCATGCCATCACTGTACATCTCCGACTCACTGACAGTAGGCTTCTGTACTACAATATTGCATGCTTAGGGTGAACTACGAACTCTCATGGCAATGCTGCTGCAAGGACACTGTGCTCAAGGATACACAACCAGCTCATGGACTGCACCGCTGTGCTACTCACTGTGTGTCTGTGCACATCCATTCTGAGCTGTCTTGAATGTTTGCAGAATCTTTGTCTTGCCTCACCTGTCTTCAGCAGTGTTTCCGCTCAGGCAGAGCTACCAGAATCACACTCCTGCTGTATTGTCTTGCTCGGTAGCATAGATTAAAAAAAAAACAAGGAAGCTTGGTATCAGTCTCCACAGTCAGTCACAGAGCCTAGCACATTGTGTCAATTGTAGTCTCAGATACTAGCTAGGGATCATGGACACCGTCAGTCAGCTTCTTGTTGTTGTTCTGGTCAGGATCCTTTCCCTGTTCGGGGGTGAGGAGCAAAATGATGGTCTTCCCCTATCCCTCTTGGTTCATTCTGCCATATTAAGGGATGGTTACTACTAGAATGTGAGAATTGCTAAGAGGTATTGGGGAGTTGGAGGTGTTGGTACAGCTGTTAGTGCTGGTACAGTTGGGGGAAAGGAGAAGACGTATTGTGTCAAATTTGGGGAGTGGAGCATGGACGCGGTCAGAGAGTGAATTAAAGAAGGATCTGCATTCATTGTGATTGGGAGAACATAAGACCTGGTGGTGTTGGTGCAGTAACAGAGATAGATTGAGTATGAGTTCACATAATGCAGATTGTGGCACTTAATCTGGTGGAGTGCAAAAGGTCACTAACCTCCTTCCTACATTGCTGGGCAATCACCCAGAGGGTGACACATCACTGACCCAGGGGCCAACCTTAGACAAAGCAAACACGCCTGGTGTCATGGACTCCCTTCCAGTCCTGGAGGACGATCATGACTCTCTCGTGCACCATGCCATTCTCCAGAACCTGAAGGGCTGATGCACAAAGTGGAGCCCTACTTTTCCATCCCTGCCATTTCTAAGACAGTTCTAGATTGTCAGTCCAAGAGTTCAATGACTTTTTAAAAAGTTGGCACCTCTAAAAGGGAGCGCCGGTTAATGCTGGGATATCCAGGCAGTGGGCATTGTTATGACAAAAGCAAAAAAAAAAAATCGGCTTGTTTCAAATGAGAGAAATCCCAGACGGGGTGCAGGGAAGGTGGTTTACCTGGCAGATATGGGATAGCGCCATTAAAAAAAAAATGCATTTTTTGTGGAGATTAACACTCAATGAAATTCGACTCAAATGAGACTTGACCAGATCATGAGATGGTTTCGGCCCCTCTCTGTCTCAGGTAAAAGAGGGAGGTAGCATGAAATGTTGGAAGATGTAAACCTATGGAGCGTGTTAATTATAATGTAGACTCACATCCTTAAATGGACCTAACACAATGTTACAGGCTGTTAAACGAAACCAGGAAAAATTCCCTGCTTTATAGAGACCATCATTATATAATCTTCACTGGAAGCAGGAGTAGTGCCGCAGGACTGGAGAATGGTCGACACATGAGCTTCATTTACTGTGGAGCAAGTGACTGACTGAATAGGCGAGGCTGGAATTCTGAGACACAGGAAAAATGGTCACAGAGGAACTCTCAGGGACTTCACAACAGTCGGCCTAAATTTGTTCAAGGAAGACCATATGTAATTGAGCTGAATGTGACGGTTTGAGGCAGTGACTTCTTTTTTGATGTGACTTACTTGGATTTGACAATAAATCACATGGCATGCTATTTAAAAACAGAAATTACAGAGTCCAGTTGAATTGAGCAAACAACTCAGAGAAGTGCAAGGCAAGATACTAGAGTACATCAACAATTGCGAGAAAGGCACAAGAAAAAATAGTGTGGTCAGTGTGAGCAGAGCCCTGAAAGTAGCTGGATACATCGATAATCTCGTTCAGGCAACAAATGTCTCTGTCAGCCAAAGTGCAGAACATAAGAGCAGGAAGAACAAAACATATAACTGGAAGCAAAGCAAAACAATATAAAAGCGAGAAGCTTATGTTGGAACTTTAAATTAATAACTCAATTTCCAGCTTGAGTAATATGTACAATTCTTGTCATCCTATCACATGGAAAAATGCAAGTGGACTGGAGAGAATACAGAGGAGATTGGTTACTCAGTGAAAGTGGAAGTGCAGTGATGAGAAAAGATTGGAACGGAGGATGCTGAGGAGGCTTGATTGTGGCTACGTATTGTGAGGACCTGCATAGAGAGGACGAGAACATTTTCTTCCTGTTGAACTGTTCAATTATCAGCAACGAATATTTAGTTTAATTGTAATCGCATAGAACTGATGATGACACTGTACAGAGTGGTCTCCCATCTGCTGTGCTATTTTCGGAAGTTTTCAAAGGTTACCAATACCTGATCAGATTAATATGCAGGGGTGAGGGGAGAGATAGGAAGCAACATTGTGCAAATTGATAAGCATCACAAAAATACAGATCCCATCTTTTATACAAAATGCGACTCACCTGTTTAGGCCTGTTTATCCTTCCTGTAAAAAGTTTGATTACAATTGAATACCCAGTTCTTAGTCTTGGTCACACTGCAGCCACATCTCCATAATTTTTGAGTGGGAGCAGCGGCCGAGTTGAGGTGAACCCGGGAGAGGGCTTGGATCGGCGCAACATCGAGGGCCCAAGGGCCTGTACTGCGCTGTATTCTTCTATGTTCTATGTTCTATGTTCATAATGACAGCTACATCTGGCGTGGTTCATGCTCTTTAAAGCTCTCATTGCATTGGTCTTGTTAACATGTTTGGAAGGAATTCAGGGATCACAACAAGTGCCAGAGACAAAAACAGCTGGAGGGTCCAGAGATTGGAAAATATTTGAAAAGTGAGAGATATTACAGGGAGTCTGAAGGAGACTACAAAGGCAAGAATAGTTTTAGGTTTTGTTTGATGTGATAAGTGAGCTAGAGCAACGACATCAATATTTTGGCTACAATAGCATTCTGGAGAGAAACTCTGCACGAAATCTGACGAAAACGTTTTTTTTAAGTTTGTCTGCACGAAAAAACAGTGCAAAGTGGACAGGGACAGGGTAATCAGGCACTTGATGTAGATTTAACCCACTCTGTGATAGGGGTGGTGAACTACCTATCGATTCGGGTTTTGATCAATGATGCTGATCAATTCATGCCTGTTAAATCTTATTTTCAAATTGTAACATTTCAGGAGATGAGCACTGAGGATCTGTTGAGCTGACTGCTTGTCGAGAATTGATACCTGGGAGTTGTTGGCTGCGGGGAGTTATTTCTGTTGTGACTGTTTCAATTCAGAATCACTTCAATACACAAACACAGAATA
>NW_025200281.1:0-6447 GCF_004010195.1 Chiloscyllium plagiosum | reverse complement strand
GATAATCAGCAAGTTCGCACACAGTTAATGCAGATAATCAGGAAGCCTGTAGAGAGGTAAAGATGATAATCAGGATGTTCGCACACAGGTAATTCAGATTACCAGAAAGCTCGCACGCAGGTAATACAGATAATCAGGAAGCTCGCACACAGGTAATACAGATAATCGAGAAGATCACAAACAAGGGGATGCAGATAATCAGGTAGACAATGCACAGGTAATGCAGATAATCAGGTAGACAATGCACAGGTAATGCAGATAATCAGGAAGCTCGCACGGGGGAAATGCAGATAACCACGAAGCTCGCACACAGATAATGCAGATAATCAGGAAGCTCGCAAGATGGTAATGCAGATAATCAGGAGGCTCGCACACAGATAATGCAAATAATCAGGATGCTCGCACACAGGTAATGCAGATTATCAGGTAGTCAGTGCGCACATGTAATGCAGATAATCAGGAAGCTCGCATGCAGATAATGCAGATTACCAGGAAGCCAGTGCACAGGTAATGAAGATTATGAGGAAGCTCTCACGCAGATAATGCAGATTATCAGGGAGCCAGTGCACAGGTAATGAAGATTATGAGGAAGCTCACACGCAGGTAATGCAGATTATCAGGGAGCCAGTGCACAGGTAATGCAAATTATCAGGAAGCTCGCACGCAGGTAATGCAGATAATCAGGAAGCTCGCGCACAGGTAATGCAGATAATCAGGAAGCTCGCACACAGTTAATGCAGATAATCAGGAATCTCGCACACAGGTAATGTAGATAATCAGGAAGCACGCACACATGTATTGCAGATAATCAGGAAGCTCGCACACAGTTAATGCAGATAATCAGGAATCTCGCACACAGGTAATGCAGATAATGACGAAGCTCGCACACAGGTAATGTAGATAATCAGGAAGCACGCACACATGTATTGCAGATAGTCAGGAAGCTCACACACAGGTAATGCAGATTTTCAGAAAGCTTGCGCACAGGTAATGCAGATAATCAGGAAGTCCGCACACAGGTAATATAGGTAATGAAAAAGCTTGCCCACAGATAATGCAGATAATCTGAAAGCCCGCACACAGGTAATGCTCATAATCAGGAAGTTCACGCACAGGAAATGCAGATTACCAGGAAGCTTGCATGCAGGTAATGCAGATAATCAGGAAGCTCGCACACAGGTAATGCAGATAATCAGGAAGCCAGTGCACACATGTAATGCAGATAATCAGGAAGCTCGCAAGCAGGTAATGCAGATAATCATGAAGCCCGCACACAGGTAATGCAGATAATCCGGAAGCCCGCACACAGGTAATGCTGATAATCGGGAAGTTCACGCAAAGGTATTGCAGATTACTAGGAAGCTCGCATGCAGGTAATGCAGATAATCAGGAAACTCACACGCAGGTAATGCAGATAATTAGGAAGCTCGCACAAAGGTAATGCAGATAATCAGCACTCCAGTGCACACATGTAACGCAGATAATCAGGAAGTTCGCACACACATGTAATGCAGATAACCAGGAAGCTCACACACAGGTAGTACAGATTAGCAGGAAACTCACACAAAGGGAATGCAGATAATCAGGAAGCTCACATGCAGGTAATGCAGATAATCAGGAAGCTCACACACAGGTAGTACAGATTAGCAGGAAGTTCACACAAAGGGAATGCAGATAATCAGGAAACTCGCATGCTGGTAATACAGATAATCAGGAAGCTCATACACAGTTAATGCAGAAAATTTGACGGCTCGCACGCAGGTAAAGCAGATAATCACGAAGCTCGCACGCAGTTAATGCAGATAATCAGGAAGCAAACACACAAGTATTGCAGATAATCAGGAAGCTCGCAGGCAGGTAATGCAGAAAATCAGGAAGCTTGCACGCAGCTAATACAGATAATCGGGATGATCGCACACAGGTAATGCAGATAATCAGGAAGCTTGCACGCAGGTAATACAGATAATTGGGAAGATCGCACACAGGTAATGCAGATAATCAGCAAGTTTGTACACAGGTAATGCAGATAATCAGGAAGCTCGCATGCAGGTAATGCAGTTAATTAGGAAGCTCGCAAGCAGGTAATGCAGATAATCAGGAAACTCGCACACATGTAATGCAGATAATCAGGAGGCTCACACGCAGGAAATGCAGATAATCAGGAAGCCAGTGCACACATGTAATTCAGATAACCAGGAAGCTCGCACACAGGTAATGTAGATAATTAGGAAGCTCACACACAGGTAATGCAGATAATCAGGAAGCCAGTGCACACATGTAATACAGATTATCAGGAAGCTCGCACGCAGGTAATGCAGATAATCAGGAAGCACGCACACACGTATTGCAGATATTCAGGAAGCTCGCACACAGGTAATGCAGATAATCAGGAAGCTCGCACACATGTAATGCAGATAATTAGGAAGCTCACACACAGGTAATGCAGATAATCAGGAAGCCAGTGCACACATGTAATACAGATTACCAGGAAGCTCGCACGCAGGTAATGCAGATAATCAGGCAGCTCGCACACAGGTAATGCAGATTATCAAAAACCTTGCGCACAGTTAGTGCAGATAATCAGGCAGCTCATTTGCAGGTAATTAAGATAATCAGGAAGTCCGCATGCAGGTAATACAGATAATGACGAAGCTCGCACAAAGGTAATACAGATAATCAGCACACCAGTGCACACAGGTAATGCAGATAATCAGGAAGCACACACACACATGTATTGGAGATAATCAGGAAGCTCGCATGCAAGTAATGCAGATAATCAGCAAGTTTGCACACAGTTAATGCAGATAATCAGGAAGCTCGCACACAGGTAATGCAGATAATCAGGAAGCACACACACACGTATTGCAGATAATCAGGAAGCTCGCACACAGGTAATGCAGATAATCAGGAAGCACGCACACACGTATTGCAGATAATCAGGAAGCTCGCACACAGGTGATACAGATAATCAGGAAGCTCGCACGCAGGTAATGCAGATAATCAGGAAAGTTGCATGCAGGTAATGCAGATAATCAGGAAACTCGCACGTAGGTAATACAGATAATCAGGAAGCACACCAGTGCACACATGTAATTCAGCTAATCAGGAAGCTCGCACACAGTAAATCCAGATAATCAGCAAGCCCGCACACAGGTAATGCTGATTATCAGGATGTTTGCGCACAGGAAATGCAGATTACCAGGAAACCTGCATGCAGGTAATGCAGATAATCAGGAAGCTCGCACACAGGTAATACAGATTACCAGGAAGCACACACACACGTATTGCAGATAATCAGAAAGCTCGCACGCAGGTAATGTAGATAATCAGGAAACTCGCACGCAGTTATACAGATAATCAGGAAGCTCGCACACAGGTAATGCAGATAATCAGGAAGCTCGCACGCAGGTAATACAGATAATCGGGAAGATCACAAACAGGTAATGCTAATAATCAGGTAGACAGTGCACAGGTAATGCAGATAATCAGGAAGCTTGCACGCCGATAATGCTGATAATCACGAAGCTTGCACACAGATAATCTAGATAATCAGGAAGCCAGCGCACAGGTAATGCAGATTATCAGGAAGCTCAGAGAAGGTAATTCAGATAATCAGGAGGCTTGCACACAGGTAATGCAGATAATCAGGAAGCTGGCACGCAGGTAATGCAGATTACCAAGAAGGCAGTGTACAGGTAATGCAGATTATCAGGGAGCCAGTGCACAGGTAATGCAGATAATCAGGAAGCTCACACACAGGTAATACAGATAATCAGGAAACTCGCACGCAGTTAATGTAGATAATCAGGATGCCAGTGCACCGGTAATGCAGATAATCAGTACGCTCGCGCAGAGGTAATGTGGATAATCACGAAGCTCGCACACATGTAATGCACGCAATCAGGAAGCTCGCACACTGGTAATGCAGATTTTCAGAAAGCTTGCGCGTAGGTAGTGCAGATAATCAGGAAGCTCGCACACAGGTAATTTAGATAATCAGGAAGCTCGCACACAGGTAATGCAGTTAATCAGGAAGCACACACACATGTATTGCAGATAGTCAGGAAGCTTGCACACAGGTAATGCACATAATCAGTAAGCTTGCATGCAGGTAATGCAGATAATCAGGAAACCCACACACAAGTAGTGTAGATAATCAGGAAGTATGCACACAGGTAATACAGTTAATGAGGAAGCTCGCACACAGATAATGCAGATAATCAGGAAGCTCGCACACAGGTAAAGCTGATAATCAGGAAGTTTGCACACAGGTAATACAGATTACCAGGAAGCTCGCACACAGGTAATGCAGATAATCAGGAAACTCGCACAAAGGTAATGCAGATTATCAAAAAACTTGCACACAGTTAGTGCAGATAATCAGGCAGCTCATTTGCAGGTAATTAAGATAATCAGGAAGCTTGCACACATGTAATACAGATAATCAGGAAGCTCACACACAGGTCATGCAGATAATCAGGAAGCACGCACACACATATTGCAGAAAATCAGGAAGCTTGCATGCAGGTAATACAGATTATCAGAAAGCTCGCACACAGGTAATGCAGATAGTCAGGAAGCTCGCACACAGGTAATGCAGATAATCAGGAAGTCCGCACACAGGTAATACAGACATTGACGAAGCTTGCACACAGATAATGCAGATAATCAGGAAGTCCGCACATAGGTAATGCTGATTATCAGGATGTTTGCGCACAGGAAATGCAGATTACCAGGAAACCTGCATGCAGGTAATGCAGATAATCAGGAAGCTCACACACAGGTAATACAGATAATCAGGAAACCCGCATGCAGTTAATGTAGATAACCAGGATGCCAGTGCACCGGTAATGCAGATAATCAGGAAGCTCACACACAGGTAATGCAGATAATCACGAAGCTTGCACACATGTAATGCAGATTTTCAGAAAGCTTGCGCACAGGTAGTGCAGATAATCAGGAAGCTCACACACAGGTAATACAGATAATCAGGAAGCTCACACACAGGTAATACAGATAATCAGGAAGCTCACACAGATGTAATGCAGATAATCAGGAAGCTCGCACACAGGTAATGTAGATAATTAGGAAGCCATTGCACAGGTAATGCAGAATCAGGAAGCTCGACCGCAGTTAACATGGATAATCAGGAAGCTCGCACGCAAGTAATGCTGATAATCAGGAAGCTCGCACGCAGGTAATGCAGATAATCAGGAAGTCAGTGCACAGGCACTGTAGATAATCAGGAAGCTTGCACACAGGTATTGCAGATAATCAGGCAGCTCGCATGCAGATAATGCAGATAATCAGGCAGTCAGTGCACAGGCAATGTAGATAATCAGGAAGCTCACACACAGGTATTGTAGATAATCAGGAAGCTCGCACACAGGTAATACAGATAATCAGGAAGCTCGACCGCAGTTAATATAGATAATCAGGAAGCCAGTGCACAGGTAATGCAGATAATCAGGAAGCTCGCACACAGGCAATGCAGATTATCAGGAAGCCAGTGCACAGGTAATGCAGATTATCAGGAGGCTCGCACACAGGTAATGCAGATAATCAGGAAGCTCGCATGCAGTTAATGCAGATAATCAGGAAGCTTGCACGCTGTGAATGCAGATAATCAGGAAGTTCACACACAGATATTGCAGATAATCAGGAAGCTCGCACACGAGTAATGCAGATTATCAGGAAGCTCACACATAGGTAATGCAGATAGTCAGGAGGCTCGCACACATGTAATACAGATTTTCAGCAAGCCAGTGCAAACAGGTAATGCAGATAATCATGTAGCTCACACACAGGTAATACAGATAATCAGGAAGCTTGCCCACAGGTAATACAGATCATCAGGAAGCTCACACATAGGTAACGCAGATAAGCAGGCAGCTCTCACACACAGGTAATGCAGATAATCAGGAAGCTCGCACGCAGGTAATACAGATAATCAGCAAGCCAGTGCACACAGGTAATGCAGATAATCACGTACCTCGCACACAGGTAATACAGATAATCAGGAAGCTTGCCCACAGGTAATACAGATCATCAGGAAGCTCACACATAGGTACGCAGATAAAGCAGGAAGCTCTCACACACAGGTAATGCAGATAGTCAGGAAGCTCGCACACAGGTAATGCAGACAATCAGCAAGCCAGTGCACACAGGTAATGCAGATAATCACGTAGCTCACATGCAGGTAATGCAGATTAATGCAGAAAGGTCACACACAGGTAATACAGATTACCAGGAAGCTCGCACGCAGGTAATGCTGATAATCAGGAAGCTCGCGCACAGGTAATGCAGATAATCAGTATTCGTGCACACAGGTAATGCAGATAATCAGGAAGCTCGCACACAGGTAATGCAGATAATCAGGAAGCCAGTGCACAGGTAATACAGATAATCAGGAAGCTCGCAAGAAGGAAATGCAGATAATCAGGAAGC
>NW_025200280.1:4483-6447 GCF_004010195.1 Chiloscyllium plagiosum | reverse complement strand
AGAAAATATTTTATTTTTATTACAGTCTTAAGTAATGAGCCCCAGTTGCTCACACATCACCACAGCTTGTAAACTCTGTAAATTACCCAATAGCCCTCTCCAGATCCCGCCCACAGTGTGTATTACTCATTCAGATTGGAGAAGACCGAAAGAAAATCCTATATCAAGACCTACAGGGACTGTGGGACCTGGCCCCAGACTTTGCCCTTCAATGAAGCAGTCGGTTCGCATTTACGACCCATCTGCCAATCCTTCACCATTATTAGCACAAAGATTCAGACGAACAGATGTTCTCTAAATGCGTCGGCTAGGGCAAGCAAACTAATTATCCACTGGAGACGATGTTTGTGTGCTGAAGATTAATGAAATATGTCAGCACACTTCCTACAGAATGACGGATGAGCCCGAAACAATCCAAATGTTCAACTATTTAACAAAGGAAGAGACAGATTGGAATTTTACACTGCACCTTCATGACTCAAGCTCCATTTTGAGTTTGTTGCTTTGTACAAAACGTGGATAGACAGCTCAGTTTGACCAAGTGAGGGTTCACTATAAAAGCCAGCAAGTTACTAACCCAGCATTCATAGGGGCCCAGGTTCGATCCCACCCTTGGGTGACTGTGTGGAGTTTGCACATCCCCCCCCCGTGTCACCTCTGGGGACCCTCCAGTTTCATCCCGCAGTCCCAAGGTCTGCAGGTTAGATAGACTGGCCATGCTAAATTGCCCATAGTGTCCGGGACATGTAGATTAGGTGGATTAAACATGGCAAATGCAGAGTATAGGGCAGAGGGTCGGGTCTGGGTGGGATGCTCTTCGGAGGGTTGATGTGGACTCGATGGACCGAATGGCCTGTCGGGATTCAGTGATTGATTCCCTCCTGCTCTGGAGTCCCATCACCACCTCCATCAGCCCTGAAATATTGTCTTTTCCAAATCATTTTGTCACGTTATTGATTTCCTCGCTCCCCTTTCCCTCTGACATTGGACTTGCAGGGAAGGAGAGATAAACGAGAACTTGCTAGAATAAAATCAAACTGGAGGCTGATGGGTAAAATATAGGCTTGTGGAACCTCAAGTACATTTTTGAGCGAAAACCATTTCTCTTCAAATCCCTATGCCAGATGGAGCATAACTTAATAATATTGAAATGTTTATATAAGTATATTAGAGGCCTAAACCTCAAATACTGACATTGTCTGTTATGTTAAACATTTCCTTCCTAAAGTGTTACGATTCGATTCCCTACAGTGTGGAAACAGACCCTCCGGCCCAACAAATCCACACCGACCCTCCTAAGAGCAACCCACCCAGACTCAGTCCCCTACACCTAACACTACAGGCAATTTAGCATGGCCAATTCACCTGACCGGCACATCTTTGGACTGTGGGAGGAAACCGGAGCACCCGGAGGAAACCCACGCAGACACGGGGAGAATGTGCAAACTCCACACAGTCAGTTGCCTGAGGCAGGAATTGAACGCGGGTCTCTGGCACTGTGAGGCAGCAGTGCTAACCACTGTGCCACCGTGCTGGCCACTGTTGCTGGTAACTTTCCTGGAGCTGATGGTCAGGTGATGTTACAGTTAGATTTTTGCTGAAAAGCACAGGGCAATTAATATAAAAAGGAGGTTTATTCAATAAGAGTAGATTTATGACCCAGGGTAATTTCCTAATATGCTGAATATTATCATACACTCCCCACCCCATTCTCCCTACCTCTGAGTTTGAGAGATAGGTCATTGAGGCTGGTGTCTAACAGGGGGCTAATTTGTTATCATCATTGAAGGTTGTGATAGTAACGGGTTCCTACTTTGCTGTAATTAAAGCCTCAACTGGGGAACAATATGAACCGACAGTGAGAGCTTTAGGACTGGGGGTAATGGAGGGATTGTGGGGTGGGGATTAGGGAAAATGGGTGTGGGGGTTGGGGAGTGGGGAAATGGGGGTGCGGGAAGTGGGGG
>NW_025200280.1:0-3295 GCF_004010195.1 Chiloscyllium plagiosum | reverse complement strand
GAGTTGGCAGTGGGGGAATGTGAGAATGGGGGAGTGGGTGGGTGATGAGTGGAGACAAGTTTCAAGCTGCAGAATCTGTTAACAGGTTTGAGACCACCTCCCACCGACTGGGATGAGGTGGTGACCTGCAGTAATATGGAGTATCCGTTGTCAAATCTCTGGATGACTCAGGAAAGCCAGAAATGGGG
Organism: Chiloscyllium plagiosum; assembly: GCF_004010195.1. Taxonomy (NCBI): domain Eukaryota; kingdom Metazoa; phylum Chordata; class Chondrichthyes; order Orectolobiformes; family Hemiscylliidae; genus Chiloscyllium; species Chiloscyllium plagiosum. The sequence goes on along the minus strand of NW_025200280.1, from coordinate 3,107 downwards.
AAATGCTACAAAGTAGAGGCCATTCAGTCCTTTGTATCTGTAATATAATGAGGAAGGCAGCCAGAATGTCTCCTCTCTTAGTCATATCACTGCCCTGTCCATGGAGTACAGAGTGTTAGATCACCCTTCCCTGCTTGTCTCAACTAAGGCAGCAAGAGGAAACCCTGCAATGCTCTTGGGAATTTCAGACCAAGGAGAGGAACAGCCAGGGATTCCTTTGTGAAGGTAGCCACCTTAGTGGAAGTGATGAGAAGGGATTTGACTAAGACCCTTGTCTGTTTGCAAAGCTGACCATGGGAGGTGTCCATGGAGGGGCTCGGAGGCCATCGGGCAGACAGTGTGAGGAAAGGTGCGAGGAGGAAAGTGGAGGGCATGGAATTTTAGTGTGAACTTTCCACCTTTGTCCCACTGGATGTTAACCTCGCTCTCTAAAGGTTCCACAGTTGTGCCCAAAACTTCCTCGCAACGTGGCAGTGACTCGATTAGGGGTTTACCAACATAGAAAATAAATGTGATTATTGCTCGTACCTCCTCCACCAGTTGCAGCATTCGACGGGTGCTTTCCAGGGACTGTGCAGAGAGAGAGAGAGAGAGAGAGAGAGAGACCACTGTGAGACCGTTGTGAACACACACGAAGGCGGCTTTTCATCAACAGGTGCCAGCTAATGCCTTAAAAAACATAAATCCACACCACAGGAGCAATCTTTAACCATAATCTTCAATCACAGCTCCCAAAAGAAAATACTTGCATTTCGGAAAGATGTTGGGAAACTTGAAAGGGTTCAGAAAAGATTTACAAAGATGTTGCCAGGGTTGGAGGATTTGAGCTATAGGGAGAGGCTGAACAGGCTGGGGCTGTTTTCCCTGAAGCGTCGGAGGCTGAGGGGTGACCTTATAGAGATTTACAAAATTATGAGGGGCATGGATAGGGTAAATAGGCAAAGTCTTTTCCCTGGGGTCGGGGAGTCCAGAACTAGAGGGCATAGGTTTAGGGTGAGAGGGGAAAGATATAAAAGAGACCTAAGGGGCAACTTTTCCACGCAGAAGGTGGTACGTGTATGGAATGAGCTGCCATAGGAAGTGGTGGAGGCTGGTACAATTGCAACATTTAAGAGGCATTTGGATGGGTATATGAATAGGAAGGGTTTGGAGGGATATGCCGGGTGCTGGCAGGTGGAACTAGATTGGGTTGGAATATCTGGTCGGCATGGACGGGTTGGACCGAAGGGTCTGTTTCTATGCTGTACATCTCTATGACTCTATGACCTCTCCTGAACTCAAAAGGTCTCTATACACTTCACAACCAAAGAGGTACGTTTGAATCAGTTACTGCTGTCCGATTGGAAACAGAGCACCCGATTTGTGGACAACAAACTCCTACAGTCAGTCAGTGTTTAATGATCAGATCGTCTGTTTCAGTGGCTTTGATTGAGGGGTTGTGCATGGGGGTGGGGGGGCAGCAGGATGTTGGAGAAGGGTGTCAAATATTCACCAGGAAACAGTGGGAGAAATATACCTCCCATGAAGAGACTCCTCACAACCAGTGCCCACTGAGACTAGAAACAAACCCTTCCGATTGGAAATCATGTGGAATGGTGTGGGAGAAAGGTCAAACTATACTGAACCATGTCGACAACAAAATTACAAAATAGTCTATTCGCATTTATCCCTGTCAGCAAAACCAGGCCTCTCAGTGACATGGTTTTCTCATACTTTCGTATCAATTTTTCCGACTAGAGAATCCAACGTCCACGTTACTAATGGAAAATGCTCTCAAGCAAACACGTAATTACTAGCTCCCCTCAATAGGGGCGCTGTCATACCTCGGTTTTCTCTGTACAATAAAGTTCTATTTATTTATTTACCTCCTATCTAATTGTACTTGCAAGATGCCTTTAATTTTCATAGTTTTGTTGCAAATAAATCTTCTCCATGGCCAGTCCCTCATACAGCCAATACGTCGACAGGCTGACTAGAGTGGAGGCCATATTGGATTTGGTGCTTGGCAACGAACCAGGTCAGGTGTCAGATCTCTCGGTGGGAGAGCATTCCAGTGATAGTGATCACAACTCCCTGACCTTTACTATACTCATGGAGAGGGATAGGAGCAGATGGTATGGGTCTGGGGGAATTATAATGCTATTACGGAAGAAACTGGAGCACTTAAATTGGAAGCAAATGTTCTCAGGGAAATGCACAACAGAAATGTGGAGGTTGTTTAGGAAACACTTGCTGATAGCGCTGGACAGATTTGTCCCATTGAGTCAAGGACGGGATGGTAGGGTGAAGGAACCTTGGGTGACAAGAGATGTGGAACATCTAGTCAAAGGAAGAAGGAAGCTTACTTAAGGTTGAGGAGGCAAGAATCAGACAGGGCTCGAGAGGAAAGAACTAAAGAATGGACTTAGGAGAGCTAGAAGGGGACGTGAGAAAGCTTTAGCGGGTAGGATTAAGGAAAACCCTGAGGTATTCTACACTGATGTGAGGCACAAGAGTGAGGGTAGGGCCAATTATGGATAGTAGAGGGAGTTTGCACCTGGAGTCAAAGGAGGTAGGGGAGGTCCTTAATGAACACTTTGCCTCAGTATTCACTACGGAGAGGAACCTTGATGTTTCTGAGGACAGTGTGAAACAGACTGATACGCTTGAACAGGTTGATGTTAGGAAGGAGGATGTGCTGAAAAGTTTTAAAATCATAAGGATCGATAAGTTCCCTGGGTCAGACGGGATATACCCAAGGTGAGTGGGAAGAGATAACGCAGGAAGCGTGGGAAGAGATTGCTGTACCTTTGGCGATGATCTTTGTGTCCTCACTGTCCACTGGAGTAGCGTCAGATGATTGGAGGTGGCAGATGTTATTCCCTTGTTCAAGAAAGGGATTAGGGATAACCCTGGGAATTACAGACCAGTAAACCTTATGTCTGTGGTAGGCAAAGCATTGGAGAGGATTCTGAGACAGAGGATTTATGATTACTTGGAAAACCATGGTTTGATTAGAGATAGTCAGTCTGGCTTTGTGAGGGGCAGGTCATGCCTCACAAACTTTATTGAATTCCTTGAGGATGTGACAAAACACATTGATGAAGGTAGAGTGGTGGATGTGGTGT
>NW_025200279.1:5815-6446 GCF_004010195.1 Chiloscyllium plagiosum | reverse complement strand
ATCAGGTCACCTCTCTTCCTCATTCTCTCCAGAGAGTAGTTCCAAGCCGAGTCAGCACCTCTTCATGAGGCAAGGCAGCATCCTGGTAAACCTTCTTTGCACCCTCTCCAAAGCCTCCACATCTTTCCTGTAGGAGGGCGACCAGAACTGGACACAATATTCCAAGTGTGGTCTCACCAGGGACTTGGAGAGCTGTTCAAAACCTCGCGGATCTTAAACTCGATCCCCCTGTTAATGAAAGCCAAAACACCATGTGCCTTCTTAAAAACCCTATCCACTTCGGTGGTAACTTTGAGGGATCCATGTACTTGCACACCAAGATCCTTCTGTTCCTCCACACTGCCAAGAATCCTGTCTTTAATCCTATGTTCAGCATTCGAGTTCGACCTGCCAAAATGCATCACTTCGCATATATCCAGGTTGAACACCATTTGCCATTTCTCAGTCCAGCTCTGCATCCTGGCTATGACGCGCTGCAGCCTGCAATAGCCCTCGATACTATCAATGGCTCCTCTAATCTTTGTGTCATCTGCAAATTTACTAACACACCCCTCAACCTCCTCATCCAAGTCATTTTTACTGAATCCTGATAGCCAAATCTCCCTGTATCCCATACCTCCTGACTTTATGA
>NW_025200279.1:0-3471 GCF_004010195.1 Chiloscyllium plagiosum | reverse complement strand
TAAAGTGGTCTAAGTCTGTGAGAGGATACATGTGTGAGTATGGGAGTGTGTGTGGTTGTAGGTGTATGTGTGAGTGTCTGTGTGCGTGTCTGTATATACATGTGTCTGTGTAAATGCGTGTGTATAGGAGAGCCTGTGTGTGTGCTTATCTGACTGTCTGTCTGGGGTAAGGGTTTGTGAGTGCGGGAGAGTGTGTATATATATACCCGTGTGTGTGTGAGTGTAAAGTGTCTAAGTCTGCGAGAGGATGTATGTGTGCGTGTGAAAATGTGTGTGTCTATCGGAGTGTGCGTATGTCTGGGGTGGGTTTTGTGAGTGTCTGTGAGAGAGAATGTATGTGTGTGTGAGTGTAAAGTAGTCTTAGTCTGTGAGATGACACATGCGTGAGTGTGGGAGCGTGTGTTTCTGTAGGAGTGTGTGTGAGAGTGTCTGTACAGCGCCTCTGTGTGTTTGTGTGTGTATAGTGCAATGGTGGTCACCTGTAGTGTGACATCAACTCAACCCTCACCCCAGACTCACACACACACTCCTACGGACACAAACACTTGCACACACGCACATGCATCCTCTCACAGACTTAGACACACAGATATATACACTCTCACACTCACAACCCCCACCCCAGACAGTCAGACACACACAAACACACAAACCCACAAGCACGCATAGGCATATACATTTGTGGGGTGAATTTGAACTTGCAGAGTTACATTGTAGTTTGCTCAAAAACTGCATGAACCCATGTAAGACTCTGTTAACTAATTTTTTAGATTAGGATCAGTCTCAACATTATGGCACAGACAGGGTACACAGAGGGCGAACACCTACAGCATCTAATCTGGCTCTCAACAATTGTTACAGTTCACCTGAGAATGTAAATTTTAAGAAACGTTTTGTGATTTACATATGAAAGAAGTGAAACTATTATGGTCATTCCAACAAATGAGCTGACTCAACAAACAATCAAGGTGTTTTTCAATGTATAATTTCAGTTACATCGCACTGTAAACTTATCTATAACTTCTGCGTCTTAAAATTGTGTCCTCCACAATCACCTGATGAAGGAGCAGTGCTCCGAAAGCAAGTGCTTCCACCTAAACGTGTTTGGCTATAAGCTGGTGTTGTGTGATTTTTCACTTCAAATGTTGTACCCTTGTTCAAGAATGGCAGTAGAGATGACCCAGGTAATCATAGACCAGTGAGCCTTATGCCTGTTGTAGGATACGTTTTGGAAAGGATTATAAGAGGTAGGATTTATAATCATCTTGCAAGCAAGAATTCGATTGATAATAGTGAACATGGATTCATTAAGGGCAGATTGCATGTCACAAACCTCATTGAGTTTTTTTTGAGAAGGCGACCAAGCATGTTGATGAGGATAAGTCAGTTCATGTGGTGTTAATAGACTTCAGTAAAGCCTTTGATAAGGTTCCACATGATGGGATTTTGAAGAAAAATCAGAGGTATCGGATTGAAGTTGATTTAGCATTTTGGATTAGAACCTGATTTTTGTGTTATGGAAGTTATTATGGCAGTAATGCAGTAACCTTAGGGTACAATGTATGTCCGTGATCATGTTACAGGGCTCCACTAACAAATAATGGTAATGCATTGTGATAGGTTAGTTAAATCACTGGGAGATGAGCTAATGCCGAACATGATGGTGTTATACTCTGATAGGTTAATTGTGATGGATGGAACCAATATGGCAGATAATGATTGGTTTAGAAAGTAAAAGCAAGCTAGTATGATTGGCTATGCTGATATTATGTGAGAAGCATGGGAAGAACATCTATATAAATTGAAAAAGAACGAAGAGTTTTTGGGGAGTCAAGAAAAACATTTTGCTGGCTGCCACAACTTTGATTTTGCAAGTTTAAAGTTTAATTTTGTGAAGGAATTTCTATGTCTCCGGCTATTTTTTTTATCGCACAATGAGTAATTCTCCCACAACACTGTAAGAAGGCAACGAGCGGTGGTTGTTAGAAGATATTCAGCCCGGAGCCTGGTTACTAGTGGTGTGCCACAAGGGTTTGTTTTGGGACTATTTATGTTTGTCATTTTTATAAATGACTTGGACAAATGCATAAGTGGGTGGATTAGCAAGTTTGCAGATGATGCTGAAGTCGGTGGAGTGGTGGAAAGTATGGAAGAATGTTACCAGTTGCAAGGAAACTTGTGGAAACTGCAGAATTAGACTGAGAGGTAACAAATGGAGTTCAATGCCGATAAATGTGAGGTGATTCACTTTGGGCAGAATAATAGGAAGGCAGAATACTGGGTCAATTGAAAGTTTCTTGGTAATGTAGATGTGCAGAGGGACCTTGGTATCCATGTACTTAGATCTCTGAAAGTTGCCAGCCAAGTTGATAGTGCTGTGAAAAAGGTATACAGTGTGTTAGCTTTTAATGATAGAGGGATTGAGTTCCAGAGCCGTGCTGTCATCCTGCAAATACGCAAAACACTAGTGTGGCGTCACTTGGAATATTGTGGCCAGTTCTGGTCGTCCTATAGCAGGAAGGATGTGGAAACATTGGAAAAGTGCAAAGGAGATTTACCAAGATGTTGTCTTGTCTGGAGTGAAGATCTTAGAAGATAGAACATAGAAACGTACAGCACACAACAGGCCCTTAGGCCCAAGATATTTTGCCGAGACGTAATCCTAATGTTCAACATAGTAACTTAACCTACACACTCCTCAATTCGCTGCTATCCTTGTGCATGTCCAGCAGTCGCTTAGATGTCCCCAATGACTTCACTTCCACCACCTCAGCTGGCAACGCATGCCATGCATTCACAACTCTTTGTGTAAAAACCTAAACTATGACTTCTCGTACCAGTCAATCCTGCACTGGGGAAAAGTCTCTGGCTATTGACTTTAACTATTCCTCTCATTGTCTTGTACACCTCGATCAGGTCTCCTATCTTCCTCCTTCTCTCCAGAGAGAAAAGTGCGAGCTTATTCAACCTTTCTTCCTAAGGCAAGCCCTCCAGTCCAGGCAGCATCCTTGTAAAACTTCTTTGCATCCTCTCCAAAGCCTCTGCATCTTTCCTATAGTAGGGTGATGAAAACGGGACACAATATTCCAAGTGTTCTCACCAGGGTCTTGTACAGCTGCAGGAAAACCTCGCGGCTCCTACACTCGATGCACCTGTTAATGAAAGCTAAAACACCATAACAACCCGATCTACTTGTTATGAGGAAAGTCTGAAGGAACTGGGTCTGTTCTCATTGGAGAGAAGAAGGAGAAGAGGGGATTGAATAGAGATATACAAGATGATCAGAGAATTAGATAGGGTAGACAGTGGAAGTCTTATTCCTAGGATGATGATGTCAACTTGTATGAGAGGGCACAGCTACAAATAGAGAGGTAATAGATTTAAGACAGATGTCAGAGGCAGGTTCTTTATTCCGAGAGTGGTAAGGGCGTGGAATGACTTGCCTGCCAATGTAATTAACTCAGCCAAATT
>NW_025200278.1:4143-6446 GCF_004010195.1 Chiloscyllium plagiosum | reverse complement strand
AAATCTACAATTTGTGCAACAACAGGTGAAGTTATTTGGTCATTTCCTGTCTGAACAAGGGAAGGGCATTGGTCAAGACAAAGTTCAAGCAATCCAGCAAATTCCAAAGCCTCACACGAAGTAACAATTGCTATTCTTTTTGGTCATGCACTCCTACTGTCGATTTTTCATCCCACATTACACAACACTTGAGGCGCCACTAAATGAAATTTCCAATGGCTTAGAGTTTCAGAACCAGAGACCGTTGCAGTTGAATTAAAAAGGCGCTCCAAACCACACCTACACCTGGGGTCCGAATCCAAACAAGCCTTTTGTAAAAACGGTAGATGCATGCCATCTGAGCTGATGCAGGAGAATGTGGGAAAATTGAGGCTTACATTTTGGCTATAGGATTGCCTATATGCCTGCAAGCCGTGGCTGCAGCTGAAAAAGTTTGTTGTAGCGTCCAGGGGCACAGTCGGCTTTGGAGAATTAACCCTCCTGGTCCCACATGCATCCTTACTGTTTTCCGAGAAAAACACAGCACACATGTCTGCAGCTCAGAAACAATACTGTACTATTGGAGATGCCTAACATTACAATAACGAGATGTAACGTCCGTAATGCTGCTAGCCTTCTCGCCACAACAGGAGACAGAGACCCACATGGCTGTGTCGCTGTAACTCACCAAGACCAGACGTGCAGGATTCACAAACTCAGAATCAGGATATTGCGTTTTTTTTGTGAATGGGTCCGCCTTCAGGGGCAAACGGACAGGCCAGAATTGTGTTTGGTATGCTGTAGTAACTACCCACGAGGTAGTCAAAGCAGAATCACTCCCTTGTCATCTGTCAGCTCAAGCGGCAGAGCTGATTGCCTTGACTGAGACATGTCAATTGGCTGAGTGAATGATAGTGAATATTGACACAGACAGCAGATAAGTATTCGGGGTTGTACATAATTGTGGAACTCTGTGGAAACACAGGGGCTTCTTGCCTACACTGGAAAGTCCAAAATACACCATGGCCTGACTTCTGACCTCCTGGAAGTGGTCCTACTGCCTAAATCATTCGTTGTCTGTCAATGTGAAGCCCACACGAAAAAGTACGATTCCCTTTCTCAAGGCAATGCGAATGCAAACTCACCGGGAAGGACAGCAGCCCAGCAGCCACCAAGTGATCAGTTGAAATGTGTATGTCAAATATTTGTAATCCAAAGCAGACTTGTGGGAGGTCGAGTCGCAGGCCACGCCGAAGGACAAGCGTGAATGGAAAATGGCAGGGTGCAGAATGAGGGAATGGGTGTGGTGTGGCCCCATTGGTAAACCCTGTCAACGCGATCATTATTCCCATTCCATGCCAATTAACACACAGTGAGGACCATGTGTCAAAATGGGGGATGTAGCGAATAAAGTGGTATGATTTTATCTTGATATTTAATTTGATTTTCGTGGTCGAATCTGTAAGTCCTCTTCGGACATTGTGCAAAATAATTTTCCAAAGGTCATCTTAGTCAGTCCGGGACTGAGCTTTAGAAAAGAACAAATGTTTCTGTTTTTTTTTGGAGCTTGCTGTGTTTACATTCTCCCCGCCTCACTCAATGTAGAAGGACTTATACACTTCATTTCTGTCAGTCCAGGTGAGACACTTTGTGACGCGGGTAGTTTCATTGGCAAAGAAAAGACATTTATCCCCATGAAACTTCCTTTCATCCCCTGTCTGCCCATTCATTCAATTTGATCACTGCTATTCTGATAAATTTCACCTCTGCTCTCCTGTTGTTCTTCCGTAATTCGAGGGAACGTCGAACCGAATCCCAAAATCATATTAATGTTCGGTTGTTCATGTTACATCAATGATCAGACCAGAACAAGCTACCAGGAAATTGAATAACACAAAAAGTATTTTTAAAATTCCTTCCAGAAAATTAACCGACTGCAAAGTCAGAATATGAGAAATGTCAGAGTGCACTGATATTTAGCCAATTTCACAATGCACAGATACTCCCAGACGAGTTCAGTCTTTGCGAAATGTTTATTTATAATTGTCACAATTCCCTGGGGCAGATCCTCCCTCAATACACAAAAATGTATGCTGTCAAAAACTATTTCAGTTCAGATTAAAATGGATCAAGATACTTTCCATCAACCCAAAGGTTACTGCGCCATGTCAAGTGAAGTGTATCCAGATAAGGTTAGAACTCCCAGCCTTTTCTCCCACAGCTCTCTATTCCAGTTGCTCCAGCCTAGTTTGGAGCTCCCATCCTGGGCGTTTCACGCGCCTCTCTGCCTTCATAGAAGAACTGCATGCTCACGGACTTGGTCA
>NW_025200278.1:0-1787 GCF_004010195.1 Chiloscyllium plagiosum | reverse complement strand
GGAAGTTCGGTGGTTTTGGGAAGTTGGTTTGCGGCCGTTTCCTCCCGTTTCTCGGTGCTATCTTCAAGGCAGATGAAACTCATGTGAAGCTCTGCTGTCCTGCAGCGTTTCGAATTGATTTGATTTATTTCCCACTGCTTTCAGTTGCTGTTTTTTGTCGTTACTTTGCATGTCCTAGTATGTTGAGTCCAAATAAACTTGTTTTTTATTGGAGTCATTGGATGAGTCTTGTCATTCTAGATATTCTCTGGCTTCACTCTGTTTAGCTGGCCCCAATGTATTTGTGTTGTCACAGTCGAATTTGTTGTCCTCGTCATCGCTATGCATTGCTACTCTGGACAGCTGGTTGTGTTGTTTAGTGGATCTTCCAGAAATATTTTGCAACAATAGATATTTCCGCAGATTCTTTGTCAAAACCAACGCCAGGGGGACATGCCATTACCCAACAAACCAAGCTCTCTACATTATAGGTAAAAGTATGTCTCGACACGTACAGCCAGACTCCTCTGACCACTCGGAGTTATGAGACAGCATAAACCGAAAGACATACTTGACAACAACTCACCAAAAAATGGACCAAATACCTATCATAGGCAAGACAAATTTGGAAAAAAATTATTGCATGTCGTGACTGCAGGAAACATTATACAGGACAGACAACTCATGATACGCATTCTTGAAGATCAACTTGACATGAAACACTGCCAGGTGTCCGCAGTCGGTTGACTCATGACACTGAGTGTCGCTGATTCCGTGGCTGGAATCTCGCAATGTGTGACAGTCTGCAGCAATGGAGAATGTGTTGCTGGAAAAGTACAGCAGGTTAGGCAGCATCCAAGATGCAGGAGAATGGATGTTCTGAAATGAATACTTCATCAGATGTTCGGCCAAACGTCGATTTTGCTACTCCTCAGATGCTGCCTGATCAACTGTGTTTTCCAGCACCACACTCTTGACTCTGATCTCCAGTATCCACAGTCCGCACTTTATACTCCGTCTGCAGCATTAGTTAGTTCCTTGTGTGCGGGAACTATTGATATTCCCAATGTAAAATTCGATTGCTGATTGAGAAATACAACCAGGTCCGCAGCCCAAAAGAGTATTTCTATTGTTTTGAGTTTCCTAGCTGTACAATGTGTGCTTCTGTGATCGCACAGTTTGCAGTAGTCTGGGGAGCGGTTGCAGCTATCTGCGTTTACATCCTAGATGCTATTGGTGCTGTTTGATTTGTTATTGATTTGTGCAACAGTAACACAGTGACAAATCAATTAATATTTCAAGAAGGCAGACCGACGTGGAAAATATCGAGGTGCTGGTGACATTTGATCAGAGATTACCGAGATTCAGGAGAAACTAATGTTGATTTCTTTCGGGTCGTGATGAAGAACAACCAGGGAAATAAGTCACCAGCGGGTACAGTTTACAAGGGCCCTCATAGGAAGCAAAATGCGAAATAAAAATTACAAAATGACGAAGACAGATGAAGGATGAGAGTAATCATGGGTAATCAGACTTCCACTCCGCAGCTCCCCTAATTCCCACACCCAGCCCCATTGTAAACAAATGTTAGAGAACCATAAACATTAACGTCGTCCATTGGAACGATCCAAGTCTTTTCTAAATTTTCGATTCGGCTATAAGTTTCAATTATTATTTTTCTTTCCTGGGAAATCATCTCTTTCATTGTTAGCAATCGTAAAGGGAGCCATCCTTTTTGTCATGGAAATAATATGATACTAAACTTTGTTTGTGCTGTGTATAAGACTCCACTTTGTCACACGTTTCTT
>NW_025200277.1:3839-6445 GCF_004010195.1 Chiloscyllium plagiosum | reverse complement strand
CCCATGTATCTGTGGCTATTTACGTAGACCATCTGAAACCCCTTGAATAGATTCCAGCCTGTAAGTAACTCCCGGCTATCAGTTATTCTACATATAACCCTCATCAAAGCCCACAAGTAGATTCCAGTTTGTAATTCACAGTTGGGTATCTGTTCTTCTTATAAATAAACCTCCTGATCCATCAATTCGATTCCAATCTGTAACTCACACTTGTTTATCTGTAATTCTAAATATAAATCACCCCGCACTCCTTGATAAAATTCCAATCTGTAACTGATTTCCCTTTATATACGACTCTCTACATAACCCACCTCAAACCCTCAGTCAGATTTTGAATTGTATTTTTTTGTTCTGTAGAAAAACTACCATGAGCCAATGAGATTCCAAGGTGTAACTCACTTCCATAAGTCTGTGCTTCCTGTTCTGAAACACCCCAAATGGTGCAAACGGGGGTAAGCACAGTGCAGGAAAACGGGTCAGCATGGAGCAGGTGGATCCAGGGACCTGTTTCCGTGCTGTATGACTCTATAATTTCTATCATCTCGATAACTCACTCCTGAATAACTGTTACTCTGTATAAAAGCCACATTGAGCTATTCAATTCGATTCCAGTCTGTAACACAGTCCTGGGTACCTGACACTCTGTGTATAAACCATCCCGATACACTTGATTAGATTCCTGCCTGCAACTCATTCCCAGGCATCACTTACTGATAAATCAACCCCAAAGCTCGATTAGATTCAAGTCTGTAACTCACTCCCCGGTATCTGTCATCATGTATACAACATCGCCATCGCCATTGCCAGACCATAGCAACACGACGCCTGGAGGAAGAGCACCTCATCTTCGCCTCGGAACCCTCCATCCACAAAGGATGAACTCAGATTTCTTCAGTGTCCTCATTTCCCCTGTCCCCACCTTGTCTCAGTCCCAACCCGGCCTATCACCCTCACCTTGACCTCCTTCCACCTATCGCATTTCCAACGCCCCTCCCCCAAGTCCCTCCTCCCTACCTTTTATCTTAGCCTGCTGGACACACTTTCCTCATTCCTGAAGAAGGGTTTATGCCCGAAACATCGATTCTCCTGCTCCTTGGATGCTGCCTGACATGCTGCGCTTTTCCAGCAACACATTTTCAGCTCGAATATACATACAATGTCTACTCCCGAACCCCACATCACCATCCCCCGCCCCACTCCCCACCCAAACACCGATTAGATTCTTGTCTGTAACTCTCTTCTGAACTCTGTTATTCCATATATAAATCGCCCAGAACTCAATTAGATTCCTGTCTGTACTCAATCCCCGGTACCTGTTACTCTCTGTGTAAGTCCCCACGGAACCATCAATTAGGTTCCATGCAGAAACTCACTTCCGGGTATCTGTTATTTGATATATAGACGTCCTGAACCCATACTGAGTGGAAGAATGAGTGAGAACGAGTGAGAGAACGTAAGTGGGCGGCACGGTGGCACAGTGGTTAGCACTGCTGCCTCACAGCACCAGAGATTCGGGTTCAATTCCCGCCTCAGGCGACTGACTGTGTGGAGTTTGCATGTTCTCCCCGTGTCTGCGTGGGTTTCGTCCGGGTGCTCCGGTTTCCTCCCACAGTCCAAAGACCTGCAGGTGAATTGGCCATGCTAAAATTGCCCGTAGTGTTAGATAAGGGGTAAAATGTAGAGGTATGGGTGGACTTGTTGGCCCAAAGGGCCTGTTTCCACACTGTAAGTAATCTAATCTTAAAATAAAAGTGTGCGGGTGTGTGAGAGCGTGTGAGAGTATGAGCATGTATGTGTGTGTTTCTGTGTTACTGTTTTGTTAACGTATGTGTGTGTTAGGTGTCAGCTCATGTGTGAGATTGTGTCTGTATGTGAGAGAGAGTTAGGAGTTCCATCATAAAATCATTGACACTCAAACCTTTCACTCAGATGGACACACCACACACGCCCGGTCTCTCTCGTTCACACGGACATGCTTGCTTGCAGTCAGGTCAGAAACACAGAGAGAGAGAGAGAAATAGGCACATTTGATGGAAATATAGAAATAGAAGATGGACATAGAGAGTTATATCTGGGAGTCACACGAGCAGCAAGAATATTCTGAGACAGAGCCTCAGCTAATAAGTCCACCATCTGCCCAGTTTTCTGTGTCGGGCTGGGGGCGGGGGATAGAGATTCTTACATGTCAGTGTGGGACCAATGTTCAATAGTCACAAACTGTACTGATGTTGCCCGTCTTTCTTGCTTTTCCCTCTTTGTAAAGTCCATGCTAGTGCTGTGCTAACATGAATTGTCTGCCGGGAACATACTGGTATAGATTGTGTGTGGGAGAGAGTGATAGTAAGATTGAGTATGAGAGAGAGTGAAATTGTCGATGAGAGAGTTGGCAAGATTGAGTATGAGAAAAAGTGACATTGTGTTTGACAGAGAGACAGTGAGAAAAAGTGACATTGTGTTTGACAGAGAGACAGTGAAACTGTGCATGTGAGAGAGAAATAGTTTCTGTATGAGAGGAAAACATGGTGAGACAGTGTATGAGAGAGGGTGAGAAACTGGGATTATGTATGAGACAGATGATGAGATTCTACATGAGAGAGAAAAATAGT
>NW_025200277.1:0-3622 GCF_004010195.1 Chiloscyllium plagiosum | reverse complement strand
TTGTGTTCTGAAATACATAGACTCGCTGAGACCATCGATGAAATTCCAGTCTCTAACTCAGTATAAACTGAACGGGTGAATATTAAATTGGGAGCAGGAACAGAGAAAGCTGGAGTTTAATTTCCGCTACATTCTGTTCCTCCAGAAACATTAATTTGATGGAGTGCAGCGGTTCAATAAGGCAGCTCCCTCCCACCTTCTCAAGGGCTGATGGGAATGGGGGTAAATGCTGGGCCCAGCCAGAGATGCTCACATCCCACGAACGAATGAAAACAACAATCCCTTTGCCTTCCTGATCACTCACTGCCCCTGCAGACTGAGTCTGCAGACACAGCAAGGCTTCCTCACTTCCCTAGTCCCATGTCCTGGTAATAATTGGCAAACGATCCTAATATTTGATGACACCATCACGTTAGCTTTCTGTGATTTCTGTACACGGATCCAGAAAATAATGTGCAATACTGGAGTCCAAGAGGACCTAACTCACGAATGCAGGACCCCGGTCACTCTCTCTCACTCTCTCTCTCCCCCACACACAAACACACGCACACACATACAGAGTTACTGAGGGGCAGTATTTGACGTGGACAGTATGGAGGGAGATTTACTCTGTATGTAGCCCCATATTGACCCTGTCCTGGGAGTGTCCGATATGAGCAATATTGACAGATCTTGACTCTATATCAAACCCCACTCTCCCCAGACTCTGGGAGATTCAGATGGAGAAATTGCCGCTGAACACATAGTCTGTATCTAACCCAGTGATGGAACTGCCCTGAGTGTGTTTGATGTGAACAGGATGGGGGAAGTGGGAGATTTGATCAGTGCCTAACGACACGCTGAACATGGTCTGGGAATGTGAAAAGCTGCAGTGTACAGGGAGGTTTACTCTGCATCTAACTGTATTCTCTACCTGCCCTGGAGATTTAAGTGGGTGCAGTTTAAATAAAGCTTTATTTTGGCTTGAACCCTGTGGTCCCTCTGTCCTGGGAAAGTTTGCTGGGAACACTGTTTAACCTCTGCGATATGGATCCTATGAAGATTGATGGGAGACAGTGTAAATGGAATTGTCAGGGTCCAATTCCTTCACGTGGATGAGAGAAGGTCTCCAATTGGAATTGTGAGGAAAATTGATGCCCATGGGACTGAAGGGTCAGTAACAGAATGAATACACCATTGGCTCAGAGACAGCAGACAGGGTAGAGGGGGATGAGGGTTTCAAGCTGGAGGCAGACACAGGTACATACAAAGGGATCTGAGACACAATTTTTATACACAGAAAGTTTTGGGTGTGCGGAATGATTTACCAAAGTCTGGTGTACTCACAACATTGTTGCTCGGGTTGGAGAATTTGAGCTATGGGGAGAGGCTGAACAGGCTGGGGCTGTTTTCCCTGCAGCATCGGAGGCTGAGGGGTGACCTTATAGAGGTTTACAAAATTATGAGGAGCATGGAAAGGATAAATAGACAAAGTCTTTTCCCAGGGGTAGGCGTATCCAGAACCAGAGGGCATAGGTTTAGGGTGAGAGGGTGAAAGATATAAAAGAGACCTAAGTGGCAACATTTTCACCCAGGGGGTGGTACGGAATGAGCTGCCAGAGGAAATGGTGGAGGCTGGTACATTTGCAACGTTTAAAAAGTATCTGGACGGGTATATGAATAGGAAGGGTTTGAAGGGATATGGGCCGGGTACTGGCAGGTGGGGCTAGATTGGGTTGGGATATCTGGTCAGCATGGATAGGTTGGACCGAAGGGTCTGTTTCCATGCTGTACATCTCTATGACTCTATTTAAAAGGCATCTGGATGGGATGTAGACAGGGAGGGTTTGGAGGGGTAATGGACAAATGTTGGCAAATATAGCTAGATTAATTTCGGTTATCTGGTCAGCAGGGACGAGCTGGAATGGAGGGTCTGTTTCTGTGCTCGGCACCTCCGAAATCCTGATGAAGGACTTTTGCCCGAAACGTCGATTTTCCTGCTCCTCTGATGCTGCCTGACCTGATGTGCTTTTCCAGCACCTCTCTGATCTAAGCTCTGAAATGCACTCTTTCAGAGTTCCATCAATCTCATCTCATGCACTTCTCAAGCAGGCGACTTCTACTGCCTTCCGAAGGTACACAAAGCCAACACACCAGGATGTCCCACCATATAAGGCAATAGGACCCGATGTGTGAACCTCATTGCTGATGGCAAATGCATCTTGAAAGCCATGAGGCAGGGCACCCCCAGCTTCTGTCACGACAGAATATTGGGACACAGGCAGATTTCAACCTCACACCTTCAAGGCTGAATCAGAGCTGAGGTGGCAGCAATTGTTAAAAATTTCCCGGAACTAACCCTGTGCTGGCCCTGCCCTTGGAGGGGTTGTTGGGGATACAGTAAAGGCAGCTTCATTGTGTATCTAACACCATGCTGTACCTGCCCGGAGAGTGTTTGATGGGGACAGTTTGTAATATAAGAACAGGAGGAGGCCATTCAGCCCCTCGACACTGTTCCATCAGTCAATGACACCATGACTGATATGTGGCCTATCTCCACATTCCTTCCTTTGGCCCATATCCCTCAATGTCTTCACTGAACAAAAATGTATCTCTCACTGATTCAACCTGAACAACTGATGCAGCTTTGCCCATTCACCCAGTCTATCAATATCCCTTTGTAATGTTAAGGTACCATCTGCACTGTCTACAATGCTGCCTAACATTGTACCTCACCCCGTGCTGTCCCTATCCTGTGCGTGTTTGGGAGGTACAGTGCAGATGGATTTTTACTCTGTATCAAGCCCCGTGTTATCCCTGTCCTGGGAGTATTTGACGTGGACAGTATGGAGGTAGATTTACTCTGTATATAGCCCCATGTTGTCCCTGTCCTGGGAGTGTCCGATATGGACAATATGGGCAGACCCTGATTCTGTATCGAACCCCATTCTCCACAGTCTCTTGGAGATTCAGATGGAGAAATTGCCGCTTAACACATAGTCTGTGTCTAACCCAGTGATGGAACTGCCCTGATTGTGTTTGATGTGAACAGGATGAGGGAAGTGGGAGATTTGATCAGTACGTAACGCCACACTGAACATGGCCTGGGAATGTGAAAAGCTGCAGTATACAGGGAGGTTTATTCTGCATCTAACTGTATTCTCTATCTGCCCTGGAGATTTAAATGGGTGTAGTTTAAATAAAGCTTTCCTTTGGCTGGAACCCTGTGCTACCTCTGCCCTGGGAAAGTTTGCTGGGAGCTGAAAATGTGTTGCTGGAAAAGCGCAGCAGGTCAGGCAGCATCCAAGGAACAGGAGAATCGACGTTTCGGGCATAAGCCCTTCTTCGGGCAACACATTTTCAGCTCTGATCTCCAGCATCTGCAGCCCTCACTTTCTCCTCAAAGTTTGCTGGGAACACTGTTTAACCTCTGCGATATGGATCCTATGAAGATTGATGGGAAACAGTGTAAATGGAATTGTCAGGATCCAATTCCTTCACGTGGATGAGAGAAGGTCTCCAGTTGGAATGTTGAGAAAAGTTGATGTCCGTGAGACTGAAGAGTCAGTAACAGAATGAATACGCCATTGGCTCAGAGACAGCAGACAGGATAGAGGGTAATGAGTGTTTCAGGCTGGAGGCA
>NW_025200276.1:4470-6444 GCF_004010195.1 Chiloscyllium plagiosum | reverse complement strand
ATAGGGAATACTGTTCTGATAAAACAACACCCCAATTGGCTTAATCTTTTCAAAGCCAGACAGGTCCAGATGGAGGTGGAGGCCATGCTTGACAAGGACAGCATTGAACCGAGTCAGAGTGAGTGGTGTTTGCCGATCGTCTCAGTTCCCAGACCAAACGGGACTCAATGATTTTTTGTGTATTATCAGAAGGTGAACAACGTTACAAAATCGGACTCCTATCAGACAAGCCAGCTCATCACAAAGTGAGACTTACTGCGTGGTTACATTTGTCAGAGACAGTGATAGAAATTTCTGTGTTTGTAACCCCAAATGGGCTACATCAACTCAAGGCGATGCCTTTGGAATGTGGTGGGTGCATTGTTCATTCCAAAAGACTCTTGAACAAAATTGTGGCTGGGTTAACACACTGTGCAGTCTATGGGGACGATGTCGTGATCTTTAGTCAGTCCTGGAAAAGGCACATAGTACAGTTGGCAGAACTCTGAATGACTACGAGAAGCAAAACTGGTAACCAACTTCAACAAAACTGAATTTGCGAAAGCAGAGGTGACATTCTTGGGATGTAACATCAGTCATGGAAGGTTGACCCCCATGGAATGCAAAGACGAAGGCCATCAAGGAATTTCCACAACCAACCTCGAACAAAGAGGTGCATCAATTCTCGGGACTAAGCGGGTTCTACCAGAAGTTTGTTCTGAACATCAGCAGTGTAGTGGCACTGTTTACCAATTTGCTGAAGAATAACACAATGTTTTGGTGGGCAGAACAATGCCAGGAGGCATTCGGCCATTTCAAAGCGTTATTAACCATCACACCAGTTTTAGCTACACCAAAGATAAGGATGGGATTGAACTGCCAGGTGGTTACTTTTCAAAGAAACTCAACACCCACCAGACAAAATACTTTATTTTCGAAAAAGAACTATTGAGTTTGGTACTGGCCTTACAACATTTTAATGTGGATATAAGACCATAAGACCATAAGACATAGGAGCGGAAGTAAGGCCATTCGGCCCATCGAGTCCACTCCGCCATTCAATCACGGCTGATAGGTGTTTCAACTCCACTTACCCGCATTCTCCCCGTAGCCCTTAATTCCTTGTGACATCAAGAATTTATCAATTTCTGCCTTGAAGACATTTAGCGTCCCAGCCTCCACTTTACTCTGTGGCAATGAATTCCACAGGCCCACCACTCTCTGGCTGAAGAAATGTCTCCGCATTTCTGTTCTGAATTTACCCCCTCTAATTCTAAGGCTGTGTCCAAGGGTCCTAGTCTCCTCGCC
Source organism: Chiloscyllium plagiosum (assembly GCF_004010195.1). Taxonomy (NCBI): domain Eukaryota; kingdom Metazoa; phylum Chordata; class Chondrichthyes; order Orectolobiformes; family Hemiscylliidae; genus Chiloscyllium; species Chiloscyllium plagiosum. Next base: position 5,157 of record NW_025200276.1, on the reverse strand, counting down.
TAACGGAAACAATTTATTCGCATCCACCCTTTCCAAGCCATGTATTATCTTGTAAGTTTCTATTAGATCTCCCCTTAATCTACTAAACTCCAATGAATATAATCCCAGGATCCTCAGCCGTTCCTCATATGTTAAACCTACCATTCCAGGGATCATCTGTGTGAATCTCCGCTGGACACGCTCCAGTGCCAATATGTCCTTCCTGAGGTGTGGGGACCAAAACTGGACACAGTACTCCAAATGAGGCCTAACCAGAGCTTTATAAAGTCTCAGTAGCACAACAGTGCTTTTATATTCCAACCCCCTTGAGATAATTGACAACATTGCATTCGCTTTCTTAATCACGGACTCAACCTGCATGTTTACCTTTAGAGAATCCTCAACAAGCACTCCCAGATCCGTCTGTACTTTGGCTTTCTGAATTTTCTCACTGTTTAGAAAGTAATCCATGCTTCTATTCTTTTTCCCAAAGTGCAAGACCTCGCATTTGCCCACATTGAATTCCATCAGCCATTTCCTCGACCACTCCTCTAAACTGTCTAGATCCTTCTGCAGCCTCCCCACTTCCTCAGCACTACCTGCCTATCCACCTAACTTTGTATCGTTGGCAAACTTCGCTAGAATGCCCCCAGTCCCTTCATCCTGATCATTAATATATAATGTGAACAGCTGCGGCCCCAACACTGA
>NW_025200276.1:0-1585 GCF_004010195.1 Chiloscyllium plagiosum | reverse complement strand
GATCCGGCTTGCATAGGATACTATCTGTCCCCCTAATTATAGAATCCCCTATAACAACTACTTGTCTTTTTGCTCCCCCCTCTTGAATGGCCTTCTGCACCATGGTGCCGTGGGCAGCTGGCTCATCCTGTCCAGAGACCTTTTCCTCATCTGTGCAGGGAGCAAGAATCTCATACCTGTTGGACAAGGTCAAGGGCTGAGGCTCCTGCACTCCTGAACTCAGGTTCCCCCTACCTGCCTCACTTACAGTCACATTCTTTGATGTCCCTGATCACTAACTGAATGTGAATTACTTAATCTCCCAGGTGTGACTGCCTCCTGAAACAAAGTGTCACAAACAATGTGTCAGAGACGGTTGTGCACATGGATCATAATCCTCTTTCATTCTTGGAAAGCTTTAAAGACAAGGAAATGAGACTATTTCATTGGAGTCTTATGTGACAGACTTTTAATTTAAAAATCGTACATGTTCCGGGTCATAAGAATGTAATCACAGATGCGGTGGAAGAAGTTAATATGAACTTCGGTTAAAGTAATATGTATGTCATGGTAATGTGGTTAAGAAATAGATTGCAAACCGAATCGTTCTCTGACAGGTACCTGTCCATAAGAAACGCTGAGCAGGAGAAGACCGAGGTACAGCCAACATAGAAAAATCTACAGAGGAAAATCTACAAAGGAGAATCGACAAAGCTGACAGGTTTTGAATTGTGTTTTTTTAAACTTCATCGAGTTTATTTTTATCAGACCAGTATTGTGGAGTGGGCGGTAAAAGATAGGTTTAAGAAAAAGGAGTTGTAAATAGTTGTCTAATGTTCGTTGTTGAACTTAAAGAATAAAATTGTGAATTTTTATTTGAAGTAGTGAAAACTGGGATGGTCCTTTGCCTCTTGAAATTTAACAGGTTACAGCAAGAGGTGAACATCTCTGTGTGTTGGGTTTAAATTAACAGAGGGGTTTATCCCGTATCGTAACACCCTGCTGACTCCATCTGCGGGAAGTGCACCCAACTGCAGCTCCTTGAAAAACACTTTAGGGACCTGGAGCTTGAGGAACTTTGGATCATTCCGGAGGTGGGGGAGTTAATGAGAGGAGTTACAGGGAGGTAGTTGCACCTCAGGTACAAGAAAAGGGCAGATGGGTTTCAGTCAGGGGATGGAAAGGGAACTAGCAGGCAGTGCAGGGATCCCCTGCAGCCGTTCCCCTCAATAACAAGCAGACCATTTTGGATACTGTTGGGGGGGGGGACTTACCAGGGGTAAGCCATGGGGAACAGGTCTCTGACACAGAGTCTGTCCCTGTTGCTCAGAAGGGAGGGGGAAGATGAGCAGAGAATTAGTCATTGGGGACTCCATTGTTAGGGGGAAAGGCAGGAGGTTCTGTGGGAATGAGAGAGACTCATGGTTGGAGTGTTACCTCCCAGGTGCCAGGGTTCACAATGTCTCAGATCATGTTTACGGAATCATCGAACCATAGAATTCCTACAGTGTGGAAACAGGCCCTTCTGTCCAACATGTCCACACCAATCCTCGGAAGAGTAACCCATCCAGATCATTCCCCTACCCTATTATCCTATATTTACCCC
>NW_025200275.1:0-6444 GCF_004010195.1 Chiloscyllium plagiosum | reverse complement strand
GACAAAGTGTTATATCAAACAAGTGATCAAAGAGGTGGGTTTCAAGTCGTATTTTGTCACACAAAACGAAGCTTGTATCACAAAACTGAGATGACCGAACTTTTCCTGCTAGAGGTCATCATCTTTTGTCAGTCTCAAAACGCTTCATACGTTAGTGCTGCCATAGCTCAGTGGTTTGAGCCCGGGGTTTTAACCTCGATTCACACCAAAGCCTTGCTGAATTTCCTTGAAACTATTGCAGCAAGCATCCGAAGGTGCGTTCTCCATGTTGTTAGGAATTATTTTTGAAGGAATAGCTGGAAGTCATTTTATAGGCAGACCCCCCCAGACCCTATTTGTTTCAGTTTGGAAGTCCACATACGTGTTTTTCTTTCGAGGAACATGAGGATGACAAGGTTCTGATGCGAAGAATGCCTTCGTTTGGCAGGAAGAACAACGTGATTCATGAAAAGCAGAAAAGTAATGGTGAAACAATGGGGGACGAAAACGTACAGGGATGTGGTTGAATGCTTCTGTTCCTTATGTAGAGACATGAATCTGCTGGAATCCATTTAAACAGGCAGGAAGTTGGAAGACCACAGCTTGCCAGGCTGCCTCAGAGTTGGAGAAGTCAACATTTAGCAGGTATCAATTATTGCCGATTGGGACAATCCTTGAGGGACAGCCTCCCGCCTGTTTACCCCTCTACTTATGTAAACAGAATCGGGTTTTAAAGCGAGTCATGAAGAAAGAATAGTCCAAACGGGTCAAGTCGTCATTTTTTGGAAGTTGGGCTCTCCTGAGACCTTCGTCACTTTCAAAAGATGTGTCTGTCTAGTTCCCTCTATGGGTCAAAATGGGGTTCAGTTGTCCCGCAGTTCATGAACAAATTTGACAGTATCTGACTTCAGTGTCATTCACTGGTTCGTTTGGGATTAAATCTTTGCAGGGAAAGTCTCATTTGGATGAACATTTCAGACGTCAGGCTGTGGGCCAATGAGTGGAAATTGGAAACGAGAATATTTGGATGTTTGATGACTGGCACTGACATAATGTATTATTCTGTGATCTAAAAGCACGGTGTCACAAACACTCTTTTTTGGAAGGAATTTCTCATCGCAGGAAAAGAAGCCTATGCTGTTAAGAGAAGATACAATTGCACATGCCGTCCTTCCAGGTCGACTAGTGGTTACGATACAGCGCTTTCACCGCTGTGGTTTGCGTTAATTTCTTGGTCAGCGAATCTGGATTTATTGTTCCTGATAAGGGCAACAACAAAAGTGAGCGTCTTTGACATTTCAAACGCGTCCGAATGTGCCTTGCATAATGGTGCAGGGCCGCAAGTTGGCTCACTGGTTATCACTGCTGCCTCACAGCGCCAGAGATATGATTTGCCGACAACTGGGTCGACTGTCAGTAAGTTGCCTTATTCAGGAGCAAATGAAGAGAAAATGGGTAAGGAATTGTTCTGTGAGGGTTAATTCCAGGAGGATTTGTGTGCATTTGTTGCATCGAATAGGCAATTTCTGAACTGTAGGCATTACATGTTCCCTTATTATGATGCTTTCGCACATGTTCAGACAGGGGAGAAAAGTGAGGAAAATCAGTCAAGGCCCCATCCGTGATTGATCCATTGTGCAACAACCAACGGATTCACTTTTTACTGAACTAGCTCCCATTTTCCCTACATTGGTAATGGTAGTATACAGCATTAGAGCGGGTTTTCATGTGTTGTTTTGGCCCCAGCATCCTTTCTCAACATGGACTATACTGGGACATAAAGAGATGATAAAAGACATGGATGGCGATGACTGAAATGAAAAGACGTCAGGAAGAATGGACAGCGTTTACTTGGAAACAGAAAAATGGAAAGGAAGCCAACGATGTAGTGGGGGATAATGCCTTTTGAAAAGACAAAGCGGGGTATCATGGGATGGTGGAAAAGACAAATAGATCATGTGGCGTGACACCAGGTAAAACTGAGTTGTGTCCGTATAGAAGGTTTCTAGGCGATGTGAATTTGGTGAGAGTAAACAGGAGGGAAATTCACTCATTCGGATGGATCTATATCTAGAGTATAGAACTTGAAAACTAACGATGAATGATAAAGAGAAGTTTGGAGCTCGTATTCTTTTTCTTTCTGCAGTTATTGAATTCGAAAATGATTACTTTTTCTCAGGAAAACATATTCAGAAGCTGATTCTAAAATATTTGTTAAGATGCGTGCAGACACGCAAGGAGTGAATTTCACCGGGACAGGGAGACTGGGCGGCCACAATGGGTACACGTTACGTGCACACTCTCTAATTGGTTAACGTTAATTGGAAAGGAACCTCATAACACCTGCAACTGAGCACGACTAAGTGTAGAATGAGCTGATTGTGAGGAAAGCTTTAGCAGCTTGTTCTACGTGAACTTCTATAAATTGTAAAAGAACTGAGCTGTTTGTGTTAGCTCAGCATTAAAGGGAAGCCGGTTAGCACAGTCTGCTGCATAACTGGTTTATGATATAAAGTGATGCCAACAGTGTGGGAATAATTCGCGCAATGTCTCAGCATACCTTCAGGATCCTGATCTCCCCATTCAGCTAATACTTTAGGAGATGGCGAGAATCAAAGTGAAACTACACTATCGTGAGTTGGAACTGACCTGCTGATGTGATGCACCTTTGTTCGTTCATCTGTTGTATTCGAAAATTTGGCTGCAATCACAGAGAAGGGAGTGAGTTCATTTGATGCTCACTCATCTCCCGCAACCATATCTAGTGACAAGACACGAAAATAATTCCTGTTTGAATTCTGTAATCTTCATTGCAGTACTTAAAAACAGCTTTGTCATTTCTATTCCAGTTTTTCTGATAACAGGCAAAATGTCCAATGAGACAAACCTAATAACTTTTGGATTATTTTAATGGACTGAGCGAGTTTGCAGCAAAATTAGTAATATGATACGAGCTAAACGTCCTTTCCAGAATTTAACACAGCGCAGGATCAACGACATGACAAACGTCATCGACTTCAAAAATCGCCTCTGTATCTCTAGTGAGTGATGGATATTCACTCAGGGAGTCTTTATGGCTGGTCTTAAGTAACTGAGGTATTTCCCAAGGACAGAACACTCCACAAAATCAGATTTTTCTTGAATAATTGCTGTTTTATTCAATGTTCTTTTGCAACTGTTAAATATATATGCATACACACACATACATGCACGCGCACACACATTTATACATATGTGTACATACACATATGTATATACATATAGCTCGAACATTCGACGGGAAGAACATTCGACGAGGAGTTTGAATAGTTCATCCACTTTATATCGGGGCTGCCTCGTGCTCCCACGAGGAGGTTAAACAGTTCATCCACTTTATATCGGCGCTGCCTCGTGCTCCCACGAGGAGGTTGAACAGTTCATCCACTTTACCAACACCTTCCACCCCGATATCAAATTCACCTGGACCGACTCAGACTCTTCCCTCCCCTTCCGAGACCTTTCCATTTCTATCTCGGGTGACCGAATCGACACGGACATTTACTATAAACCGACCGACTCCCACCCTGCCCACTGTAAAAACGCCATCCCATATTCCCAATTCCTTCGTCTCCGCCGCATCTGCTTCCAGGAGGACCAGTTCCAAAACCATACAACCCAGATGGCCTCCTTCTTCAAGGACCGCAATTTCCAGCCAGACGTAGTCGACGATGCCCTCCACCGCATCTCTTCCACTTCCCGCTCCTCCGCCCTTGAGACCCGCCCCTCCAACCGCCACCAGGACAGAACCCCACTGGTACTCACCTAACACCCCACCAACCTCCATGTACAACGTATCATCCGTCGTCATGTCCGCCACCTCCAAACGGACCCCACCACCAGGGATATATTTCCCTCCCCTACCCTATCAGCGATCCGAAAAGATCACTCCCGCCGTGACTCCCTCATCAGGTCCACAACCCACACCAACCCAACCTCCATTCCCGGCACCTTCCCCTGCAACCGCAAGAAATGCAAAACTTGCGCCCACACCTCCCCCCTTATTTCCCTCCAAGGCCCCAAGGGACACTTCCATATCCACCCCAAATTCACCTGCACCTCCACACACATCATCTATTGCATCTGCTACACCCGATGTGGCGTCCTGTATATTGGGGAGACAGGCCGCCTACTTGCGGAACGTTTCAGAGAACACGCCTGGGACACCCGGATCAACCAACCCAACCACCCGTAGCCCAACACTTTAACTCCCCCTCCCACTCCACCAAGGACATGCAGGTCCTTGGACTCCTCCATCGCCAGACCATGGCAACACGACGGTTGGAGGAAGAGCCCCTCAACTTCTGCCTGGGAACCCTCCAACCACAAGGGATGAACTCAGATTTCTCCAGTTTACTCATTTCCCCTCCCCCCACCTTGTCTCAGTCAAATCCCTCGAACTCAGCACCGCCTTCCTAACCTGCAATATTCTTCCTGACCTCTCCGCCCCCACCGCACTCCTGCCTATCACCCTCACCTTCACCTCCCTCCACCTATCGCATTTCCAACGCCCCTGACCCAAGTCCCTCCTCCCTACCTTTTATCTTAGCCTGCTGGACACACCTTCCGCATTCCTGAAGAAGGGCTTATGCCCGAAACGTCGATTCTCCTGTTCCTTGGATGCTGCCTGACCTGCTGCGCTTTTCCAGCAACACATTTTCAGCTCTGATTTCCAGCATCTGCAGTCCGCACTTTCTCCTAGAACATTCAAATGACCGACCAACCAATTCCAAATATTCTGAATTCACACACATATGTGTGTGTGTGGGTGTGTGTGTGTGTGTGTGTGGGTGTGAATTCAGAACATTAGAAATGGATGGTCGGCCATTCTTCTTCCTGCAGATTTTGAGAGCTTAGAGTTTACTGTAATGCCCCTGACATTTGAATCTCCGGGAATTGCACCCAACTCCATCTCCTTGGCAACAGCTTTGGGGAACTGGAGCTGAACATTGGATCTTCGGGTAGTCTGAGGTGAATTGAGAGGAGTTATATGGAGGCAGTTGCACTTCAGGTACAAGAAAAAGGTCGATGGTATACAGTCGGGAGACGAAAAGGGAACAGGCAGCCAGTGCAGGCATCCACTTTGGCTGTGCCCATCTGTAACAAGCATACCGTATTTGTTACTTTTGGGGGGGATGTCCTACGAGGGGTAAGCCATGGGGTACAGATCTCTGGCATAGTGTTTGTCCCTGTGATCAGAAGGGTAGGGGAGAAGGGGAGGAGAGCAATAGTTATTGGGGACTACATGGTGAGGGGGACAGATTGCAGTTTCTGTGGGTACAGGGCAGGCTCATGATTGATGTGATATCTCCACGTTGCCAAGGTGTGTGATGTCTCGCAGCGTGTTTTCAGGACCCTTAAGGGGAGGGGGAGCAGCCGAGGTCATGTTTCACATATGCACTAACAACTTATGTAATAAAATTGATGTGGATGTATGGCAGAAATTCAGGGATCCCGGGTGACATTTTAGAACTAGATCAAACAGAGTTGTTCTCTATGATTGGTTACACATGCCACGTAATAGTGAGGGAAAGAATAGGGAGAGAGCCGATGAACACGTGGTTGTAAGGATAATGCAGGTGATAGGGATTTGGATATCTGGATAGTTGGGGCTCATTCTGGAGTCGGTTGGACCTCTACAAACAAGATGGTCTTCACCTGACCCGGAAGGGTACCAATATCCTGAGTGGATAATTTTCTAAAGCTCTTCAGGAGGGTTTAAACGAATTCAGCAGCGGATTGCGAACCCGAATTTTAGCTGCGGTTTGCTGGAAGTTTTGAGTGGTTAGCACATAAATAGGTTTTCGGGTTTGCGACTGAATGCTGGCAAGGATGAAGGTGGTTTGAAGACTGTCTACTTCCCCGCTAGGAGCATCTGGGATAAATCAGGTGTCATGGGTTGTTAACTGGGACTTCAATATTGTGGCCATTTCAGAGACATGAATGGAGCACTGAAATGAATGGTTGTTCCTTGCACCTCAGTTTCGATTTTTCAGTAAGAACAGGGAAGTCGTTAAAGAGGGGGAGATGTGGCATTTTTAGTCAAAGACAGTGCTATGGTAGCAGAAAGGATATATTCGGTGAGGACCCGACTAAATCCGCTGAACTAGAATGGGCTGAGATTAAAAGGCAAGTGGAGGTCACCACCAAAATGTTCTAGAGATATGGAGGAAAAGATTGCAAAGATGATTCTAAATAGGAACGGAAGTAACAAGGTAGTTGTAGTGGGGAAGGTTAACTTTCCAAATATTGATTGGAAATGTTATTGTTTGAGGAGCTCTGATCGGTCAGTGTTTGTCCAATGTGTGCAGGAGGGTTTTGTGACGGAGCATGTAGACAGGCCGACAAGAATCAAAAACATATTGGATTTGGTAGTGCGTAATGAAGCAAGTCATCTGTTCGATTTGGAGATAATTGAGCACTTTGGTG
>NW_025200274.1:0-6444 GCF_004010195.1 Chiloscyllium plagiosum | reverse complement strand
GTCTGTATCATCGATAGTCACAAGTGAGGTGCCAGAAGACTGGAGGTTGGCTAACGTGGTACCACTATATAAGAAAAGTATTGATGACAAGCGAGGAAACTATAGAACAGCGAGCCTGACGTCGGTGGTGGCAAGTTGTTGGAGGGAATCCTGAGAGACAGGATTCACATGTATTTGGAAAGGCAAGGATTTATTGGACGTCAACATGGTTTTGTGCGTGGGGAAGCATGTCTCAGGAACTTATTGAGTGTTTTGGAAGAAGTTAAAAAGAGGATTATTGAGGGTAGATCGGTGTACATGATCTACATAGAGTTCTGGAAGGCATTTGGAAAGGTTGCCTGTGGATGAATGTTTGGGAAAGCTAGATCTCATGGATTACAAGGAGAATTACACATTTCGGATACAGAACTGGCTTGACAGCAGAAGACTGAAGGTAGTAGTAGTGAGTTGATTTTCATACTGGAAGCATTTGATCAGTGGACTGCCACAAGGATCGCTTCTGTGTCCACTACTGCTCGTCATTTATATAAATGATTTGGATGTGAACGTAGGAGGTACAGTTTGTAGATGACACCAAACGTGGAGGTGCAGTAGAAAGCAAAGATGAGAACGGAATCTTGATCAGATGGGAAATGAGCTGAGGAGTAGTGCATGACATTTAATTTAGATAATTTTGAGGTACTGCATTTTGGTAACGCATATCAGAGCAGGACAAATACACCTAATGGAAATGTCTTAGCGACTGTTGCTCCACAAAGAGACCTTGGAGTGTAGGTTCATTGCTCCTTGAAAGGAGAGTCGCTGGTGGAAACGATAGTTAAGAAGGCGTTTGTTATGCTTTCCTTTTTACGTCAGAGGAATTTTGACGTCCTGCTGGAGCTTAACAGGACGTTGATTAGTCCACTTTTGGAACATTTCGTACAACGCTGCACTGCTTCCTATCGGAAGAACGTTGATAAACTTGAAAGGGTTCATCAAAGATGTAAATGGACTTTTCTAGCGTTGGAGGATTGAGTTATAGGGAGAAGCTGCATAGGCAAGGGCTATCTCTGGAGCATCGGAGGCTGGTGGTTGACCTCACAGGGGTTTATAAAATCATGAAGGTCATGGATAGGGTAAATCGTTAATGTATTTTCGATGGGGTGTGGGAGCCCAGAACTCGGGGACACAGGTTTAGGATGAGATGGGAAAGATGTGAAAGAGACTTAAGTGTCAACGTTTTCAAGCAGATGGTGGTGCGTGTAAGGAATGATCTGCCAGAGGAAGTGGTGGAGGCTGGTACAATTGCAGTTTTTAAAAGACACCTGAATTGGTGTATGAATAGAAAGGGTGTAGAGTGATATGGGCCCAGTGTTAGCAAGTGAAATTAGATTAGTTTCGTATACGTCGTCGCAATGGACGAGTTAGACCGAAGTGTCTGTTTCTGTGTATACCTCTATCATATCTGTGACTCTAATCGGCACGACAACTGTTGCGGTAATCATGGATTCCCGACAGAGTAGAAACAGGCCTTTTGGCCCAACACATCCACAGTGTTCCTCCGGATAGTGTCTCGCCCTCACCGATCCCGCTACCATAATCATATAACCCTGTATTTCCCATGACTAATGCACCTGACATACACATCCCTGAATACTATGGGCAATCTTAGCATAACCAATTCACCTAACCTGCAAATATTTGGAACGTGGGAGGAAAGCAGAACACCTGGAGCATACCCAAACATACACGAGAGAGACTGCAAATTTCACACATACAGTTGCCTGATGGTGGAATTGAATTCAAGTCGTTGACACTGAAGCAGCAGTGTTAGTCACTGAACCACTGTGCGACGCCCTAAAGGTTCAAGGAAGAATCGCTCCACCACCTGCTTAAGTGCAACGCGAAACAGGCAATATATACCCACATCCCGTGAATATAATAATAGAGACGAAATCCCAGATGGTATTTACCCTCTTGCGTATCCATCTGGGCAGTCTCTGAGAAGGACAGAGAAGAATGGTATTGAATAGTATTAAACACCACACGGTCCATGGCACACATAAATGCACACAGGTGCAGACAAACATATACATGCACACTCAATCGCAAACACGTGTACTTTCTCTATACTCATGCACACACACACACACACAAAGGCAGGCATAACAACAGCAGCATACCTACATGCAATAAAGCATTGACGCCGATGCGAATATAGGATGTCTGTCAGTATTTATCTTGCTGTGTGGTGGGTTTGTAACTGTTCCACATGGTGCAGAAGCTGTGTGTTAGCATTTTCCTTGCTCAGTTCGCACGATGTCATTACTTTTCTGGCTCCGTTGGCAGTGTGTCAATACTTCAATCTCTCTATTTCCAGTCGTTCATTATTACACTTGCTCACCTTAATGACTGTGCCAGATTTTCATTTATTGTGTGAGGAACGTGGCTCTCATACAATTCCAACGCTTACAGGTGGCAAAACCTGGAAGAATTGCATTTTATGAGGAAAACAATGTGGAAAACGACAACAGCAGCGAAAATCTGCTTGCTGTTCGTGGAGAGGGCATAAAAGTATCCATGCAGAGGAGTGTGAGGTAATACACCTTTGTCGGAAGAAGATTGAAATACTATATAAAGTATTCTGCATAGTTGTTGAAAGAACACGCAGGTGCACAGGACCATTGGTGCCTATTAGCACGGATTATTGAAAATATGAGGAAAGGTGGGGTGAGCATTACATTTCACAGATCAGTTTCATTATCTGAGTTGTTGACAGGAACACGTATTGGAGGAGACTCTGTGCTCCATTCCTGCGTGGTGGTGGAGATTATTTGTTGTGAGCCCACCCACCTGCCAAACCAGTCTGTGGCGACTCATTTTGTATCAGCTCGATATAAATGGGAGAATGCATCAGGGCTGTGGCTCTGAAGATGTGTTTGGGGTAAAAGAACCAACAGTGTGTTGAAAGTGAAAATTGCCCTTCCCTGAAAATCGCACTTTAATCGGTTGTTGGGACATGGACGTGTCAGAATTTCCACACAACTCGTCCCAGTCTTCTTTGGCTCATGCCAGGGTCATTACGACATGACAGGGGAAGGGAATTGAAAGAATGGATATCGGGCACTACATCAGCTGGCTTGCCCATTTCTGTCCAATGAGCGGCCGTTTCTTCTGGAATGGATGAAAGAGAGTGGCAAGTGAGGGTGGCAATGAGTGGCCCTGTTGTAGATGGGGGGAAGTTTCTGAAGGGTTTCAGTCCACAGTGTTATATACATGCAGTGTTACTAATGTAGGGTGAAAGTTGTGGTGAGGGAGGAGGTGCCGCATGCGATAGTGAGAGCAGTGGAGAATGAAACTTGTTTGTGGGGTAGGTGCTATAACCGATATAGAAAGAGTGTGAGGGAGAAGAGAAAATACAGTGACACTTATTCTGGCAGACAAGATAAGATTATTAATGCTTGTCCTCTGTTGCTGGGCAGTTCGTCAGACTGCAGATACTACATTGAGTTCAATGGTGAACTGCGACCATGCTCAGTAGGTCTGGTAGTGTAGCCACTCGGGGAAGAGTGTGATCGCTCTCTGCACTAGCCCATATACCAGGACTTCCGTGCCCCTGTCGATACATCGTCGTGACATTGCGTCTTATCTGTCATGCTCGGACTAAACTGTGCAGGTAGTTCCGAACTGAGAAAGATCAACCCTGTGTCTATTGATATTTCAAAGATGACACCATTGCTAAGGCTCATAGAATATCCATGGATATCTGGTCTTTGTGGAGTGCCTCACAAAGGGTTGTGAGCCCACCCACCTGCCAACCCAGTCTGTGGCGACTCATTTTGTATCAGCTCGATATAAATGGGAGAATGCATCAGGGTTGTGGCTGACATTAAATGAAAGGTTCACCATGTGCTGGGGTAAATAGATAATGAGGTTAGTTCGATAAGATATCACCAAGAAATTACCTCGGCCTCATGCAGACCATCCCTCTGTCACACTCAATGAAAATGCCACTTATACTGATTTTTGTTAGGTTCAACCGAATGACTTGAAGACACTGCTGACCACACGCCCAATCAGAAAGCTGCACAACAAATGCTTATCCAAAACTCTCCATCATGTGAACTCACACCAATATCCCATTCACCACCATTCATGGGAATACTGGCTCATGTTGTAGGATGCTAGAGAAAACTCTACATTGCAGCATTCAGAAACCTGTGCACTCACCATTCCACGTCACTATCTTTCACTCACCCCTTGTACGTCTATTCCCCAAATTCTACCCATTTGTTGGTAGTTAAACTGATGCCCCCACCATCTCTCTCTGGCTGCGAGTTTGACACTCACAGCGCCCCTTGTCACGGCATAATGAACAAATTGGATATGTAAATAAATGGGAGCTGCACATTCTGTTACTTCCTCGCTGCACGTGCGAGCGAGGTTCCCCAAGCTGGGCAACGATCCAATACAGTGTTACTGAGCAATGCAGTGAGGTGGTGTATACAACCCCACACCCTGGTCAGATCTCTCATCTGGGTTTATTGATCAATGCACTGTTGTGGTCTGCGTAGTTTTCCACTCTGGATAGATTGCAGGTTGTATTTGGCAGTGCACGAGCCTGGTCTGCACAGTGCTCCATGCTGAACACAAATCTCATCGGCTGCCTCGCAGGACCGGTGCTCGGGATGCTTTCCAATCTTGAAAGACTGCCTGTGTGGAGTTCGCACATTCTTTCTGTCTCTGCATGGTGTTCTGCTCGATGCGCCGGTTTCCTTCCGAAGATGTTCAAGTTAGGAGGACTGGCCGTGCGAAATTGCCCACTCCTCAGATCCCGACCTTAACGTTTTGCCTGATTTGACGTACCAAAATGCAACATGTCACATTTATCTAAAATAAATTCCATCTGCCAATCCTCAACCCTTGGAATCAATGTCTTTTTTTAAACTCTGAGATAACATTCTTCACTGACTACGACACCATCAAATTTGCAATTATCTGCAGACCGAATAGCCCACTGCCCTGTCTTCATCAATCGCATTTGTCATTTCCTCAAAAAACTCAATCCCGATAGTGGGACACAATTTCCAACACACAAGCCCTCTTAAGACCTTGCCTTTCCAAAAAATAAAAAATAAATCCGAGCGATTTTGAGATGCCTTGTATCTCGGTTTGAAGTTTTGGTTGTCAGATTGCTCGCTGAGCTGAAAGGTTTGCTTTCAGGCTCTCAGGCTCTTCGTCATCATGCAATGGAAACATCATCATTGTTTTTAGACGTTTCGTCACCATCCTGATGTTGTTACCTGGTGTGGTGATGAAACATGTGAAAACAAACCTTCCAGCTCAGTGAACAAACTTTTATCCACATATAAACCTTTCATCTCAGAATCCTCTGCAACGACAGTGAACCATTTACGTTAGGTTCACTGGTCTATAGAACTTTAGTTTTTCCTTACTTTCTGAAATCATGGCAAAAAAATAGCCAATCTTCAGTGTTTTGTCACGTCATCCGATGAAATCATGACATAAATGTATCAGCACAGTGCCGAGAAATCACGTTCGTTGGATTCCACAAAGCTCTGGGAGACAACTAATCAGATCCCAGGGGTTTAATAACCTTTACGCTGATATGAAGGTGCAGAGATATACTGTACCTTTAAGAGAGTTGGAAAGCGAGCAAGGACAGTCAAAGCATAGGGAGTTATGAACGAGGTAACAATGTAACTTTTGGTGGAAACTAATCGCAGCAACTGTCTTGCCATGAAACAGAAAAGACAAGTTCAATTTCGGCCATTCCGTTCAAATTGTGTCCCAAGATAGCAAATTCCAAACAAATTTCAATTTGCTAATTTGATAACGTTAAAACTAATGAAACGATCCGATGTTTTGGGATACAAAACCAGACATTATAACATTAAGGGGGAAAACTGCCAATGTCAATGCATGTAAACTACAAGCTGAACAGCTCTCTGAGACATACTTGTGCAGAAGGAGTTTGCACAATCGAACCACGTAACGGATCTGGAGAGAATACTGAGAAAAATCTACAATCGAGAATTGATTCAAGCTGCCTAGTTTTGATTCGTGTTTTTTTTAATCTTAATTCGAATTTTTTTTTGGACTAGTAATGTAGAATGGGAAGTAAAACATAGGTTTAAGAGAAATGAGGTGTAATATAATATTCTCTGTTGGGCTAAAAGAATACATTTGTTAATTAATAAGTAAAATAATCATCTCTGGAATACTTCTTTACCTCTCGAATTTTAACAGATTACAACATGACATGAATTTTTTCTGCATTGTTGATTTAAATTAGGAGAAAGGTCAAGGAAGGGGAGGGAATAATCTGAAACTGTCCAGGTGAATTTGAGGTTGGGGTGGAAGGTGTTGGTGAAGTGACCAACACCTTCACTTCACCAACACCGATGTGGCCTCTCTATATTGGGGAGACAGGCCGCCTACTTG
>NW_025200273.1:3412-6444 GCF_004010195.1 Chiloscyllium plagiosum | reverse complement strand
TTTCTCTTTCTTGTTTCCTGTTCAGTTCAATGAAATCTATTTTCAGCCGACTCAGTTTCGAATGATTCATACTAAAACTTCATAATCTGGATGAATGCTTTCTCGTACTTACATATAGTAATTAATTATGCTCACTTTTCTTTAAGTGCTGCCCCTTTCCTTCCTGATGGGAGTGGAATGAGTGTGGAAAGTAGAGTATAAGGAGTGCCACGGCACTAACATCTGCTGGTGACTGTCGGTGTTGGAGGGAAGGACTGATTGTGGATTGGAACCATTCGAGTGGACTGCTTCGTCTTTAGTCGTGTCTAACAGTTTCATTACTGTTGGCGTGCATTCATTCAAACGCGTGTAGATTACTTATTGCTAGCTTGAACCTTGGAGTAATGGAGAGGAAGACAGGGGAAAAGTTACTGACTGCAGGATTTCTAACTTCTGATCAGAAGTTTTTAGCATAGCAGCTATATAGTCTTGGATAAACCTGACAATATTAGTGCCAATTAATTCAACAATGGTAATGCCTTTGGATGCTGAATAGGTTTAGCCCTCTGGTTTCGTGATGGCTTATGATGGCCATTGTTTAACATTTATGTTGCATGAATGTTACTTGTCACCTGTCAGCCGCAAAGCCTGGCTATTGTCCACGTCTTGCTGCATTTGGACTGATATTGTGATCTGAGTAGTTAAGAATTATCAAATCATGAGCAAACCTCATTAAATCTGGTCGTATGAAGGAGAAAGATTGCAGATAGCTGGTTTTCGAAAGTACTTGCTGCCTTTGTTCTTCGAGATGGCACTGGGTTTAGCAGGGGCTGTCTGCTAACCTTGGTGCAGAGAATCTTGTAGATGGTATAAACTGCTACTATTGTGCCTCAGTGGTGGAGGGGATCGATGCTTGTGGAAGTGATAGCAATTAAATGGGCTGGTTTTGTCCTGGGCTTTTCCTGGGATGTACTCCATCACAGGCTTTGGGGAGTCACCAGATGATTTACTGACTGCACAATTCGAGCCTGTGACATGCTCGTGAAGACCGTGTTATTTATATGGTTTCTCCAGTACAGTTTATGTTCAATTATCACAATAAGGATGCTAATAAACACAGTGTTGGGGACTCAGTGGTGGTAACGCGGTTGAAAATCAAAGGATGGTTTGATTCTTTATTGTCATATATGTCCTGCACTTGTCTGACGTGAACATTACTTGGCATTATTAGACTAAACCTGGATGAATTTGGACATGGACTGTTTCAGGGATGCTGCAATCAATGAACATTCCCACATCTGACCTTATGATGGAGAGAGCAGCTACAAATGGTTGAGCCTCGGAAACATTCTTTCCTGAGGAATCGTTGTAGAGCTCACCTGGAATTCGAATTACTGACACTGACAGCATTTTTTTTTGCTGGTGATAATTCTAATCAGGAGAGTACTTACCCCAGATTCTGAATAAGTACAATTTTACTCAGGTTGCTCTTGTCCCATCCTATTAAATAGTGTATTGATGTTAAGAGTAATTACTCTCACTGTCCCTTTGAAATTCCACTCTTTTGCACTAAGTTTGCAATGGGGTCAGGAGCTGAGTGGTCCCGATGGAACACTAACTAAATGACACTGAACAGGTTATTGCTGGTTGATCACATTATTGCGAAAAGCTTTCTTCACAACTGGCTGCAATGCAAGTGCCCTGCTTTTTGTTTACAGGACATACTTGCCATTTATAACGTTGTTGGTAAGTATCATGATTCGGAGATCACACACACGCGCGCTCTCTCTCTCTCTCTCTCTGACACAGACACAAAGTCAATGGTGCGAGTTTGCATTGGCAGACGAATTCCACTTTGTTCCAAAAGCACACAATCTCCAGGCGGTCAGCCCGTGTGGCATTCTATAAATTCCTATTTTGGAAAGGGAACCAGTCTGACTCGGGGTTGCAATGGGGCCAGACTCTAACCTCACACCTTTCGTACACTGTCTGAGCTGAGGTGTCACTGTCTTTTTGTTTTTCTAAAACCTTGAGTGACCTTTGGGAATGAGACTGGGAAGAACTTCTGGGATTAATCAGTGCACCCCATCCAGAGGGATGAAAGATTTAACAGCAATCTGGGTTTGTTCAAAACTTTGCATCAGTTTCTTTAAAATCTTTTACTGTAAATTCTGCTTTCTGCTATTAGCTTTCTGATGAAGGAGCAGTGCTGCAAAAGCTGGTGCTTGCAATTAAACCTGGTGCTGTGTGATTATAAGTTTGTCCATCCCCAATGATAGACTTCATCTCCTGGGACAAAGTGGGGAGAATTGCCTTGACTAAAGATGGCGGCCGCCGGCCCCACGCTGCCGGAAGCGCCGCTGCCAGTGTCAAACATGGCTGCCAGCAAGACGGCGGGCCGGATGTTGACAACCCCCCCACCCCCCAACCGACCTGAGGAAAGGGTGACAGGACCCGAAATGTCAACCCTGTGGCCTCCCCACCGCACCCGCGTACACTCCCCCGCAGCTGGGCGTCGTCCGCCGGTCTTCCTCCGCGTCAAACCAGGCCACGCCACCCACAAAGATGGTGGTCGCCGTGCCCTGACGCGGGCGCCGCTCTGCCCCGCACCAACATGGCGGCTCCCCCACCCGCCAACCCGTTCCGATACCCGGATGGAGACGTCACAACCGTCCCCGCAGGAAGATGGCCGCCTTCCGAATTACCGTTGGCAGGGACGCGCCCCCAACAAACATGGCGGGCGGGTCACTTCCGGCCCGGTCGGCGGAGATAGAGGGGAGGGAGGGTGAGATGACGGCTTCCGGGTCAGAGGGGACGGTGTCGACTGGCTTCCGGTTGGAGGAGAGAGAGAGACAGAGGACTCCAGGGTCAGAGAGAAGGTGAGACACCCCCCACCCCCAGGGGACAGGGACACAGACACCCCCCACCCCCCAGGGGACAGGGACCAGACACCCCATCCCTTTGTGGACAGGGGTGTGGGACGTAAGGGGGGGGGGGGAGAGGGATGTTGGGGTGGGGGAATTCCTTCCTGCCCTCGGATAAGGGGGTTGTGT
>NW_025200273.1:0-2421 GCF_004010195.1 Chiloscyllium plagiosum | reverse complement strand
CAAAGTCTTTTCACTGAAGGTTTGACATTCCTTGATAATATCCACTTTTAGATTGTACTATATGTGCAAAACACCCCCATTTATTCAGTACACTTTTATGACAACAATACGATGCAAACAGTGCCCAAATCACAGTCAGGGGCTTTGAAATGATGAGTCGCTTTACCATACCCACGATCAAATTATTATTACGTACAAGGACTTTAAAAATATACAATTATTTTCCCTTGCATTAATACTGTGTGCTAATAACCATACAAAAACATTTTCATGGTATCAATATCACTGCGTCTAAACATTCTATCATGAGATATGTATACATTTTCAATTGCTTCTGCCTAACTCACAGCTCAGTAATGTGGTCTGTGAATGTCAGTATCTATGTAACGCTACGTATGTAGGCCATGCCTCTGTACGGCTGACAGATTGTTTCCAGCAGCATATCACTTTAGCTGTTCACAGCAAGCAAAATACTGACTGGGCCTAACCAGTCTGCACTCACAGAACCCAAAACTCAGTGCCCAGCACTGGCACGTTTGTACAATATTTTTCATTCTAATTTATTCATGGAGTATGGGACAGTATTTATTGCCCATTCCTCTTTGCCATTGAGAAGGTGGAGGTGAGCTGCCACGCCACATTGAACAGCTGCAGTCCATGTGCTGTAGGTAAACTTACAATGCCATTCGGGAAGGAACTTGAAACAATGACACTGAGCGAATATCAACATGTTTTCAAATCTAGATGGTGGGTGGCTTGGAATTGAACTTGAACATGTATTTCCAAACTTTGTCCTTCTTGATGGTCGAGGATTCAGATGTATTTCGTAAGGAGCCTTGGTAAATTTCTAAAGAGCACCGTTTGGATGGCAGGCATTATTGCTTCTGAGTGTGAGTTGATGAGGGATGAAGCTGCAATCAGCCAGGAAATTGGGGGGTATTTCAGCACACACTCATTCAACGTGTGTCTTATACATGATGGACAGGTTTTCGGAAAACTTGAGGAAAGTTATTTCTGCAGGATTCCGAGCCCCTGACATATTCTTGTAGCCAATGATTTTGTACAGATCGAAAGGTGTGGCGCTGGAAAACCACAACAGGTTAGGTAGCATCCGTCGTGCAGGGGAAACGACGTTTCAGGCATAAGCTCTTCACAGGACTATGTGATGAATTTATATGGTCAGTCCGGGCTGGTAAACGGCAATGCTCATGATATTGGTAGATGGACGTTCAGTGATGGTGATGACTTTGGATGCTAGAGGATGATGGTCCAATTATGTACTGTTAGAGGTGATCATTGTTGAAACTTCAAAGTACACGCCCGCATGTATTACATGTCTGCGTAATTGCGAATATTGTCAAATCGTAAACATTGTCTAATCATTGGCGAACACCACTCTCCCCAACACGCACCCCTGTGATTTTACAGTGGAGGGATAGTCATTTATGAAGCAACTGAAGACCGTTGGGCCAAGGACAGAGAACATCCTTATATGTTACTAATAGTCCCTCTCTCTGAGCTAGGAAGCTTGCATCAAGTTCCACCTACTCCAGAAGTGTGTAATACCATGTTTGAACAGATTAATATTAAAATATATACCCTAAGGAGCGGAGTGAGGACTTGCTTACCTCAGTCACTTGGACGGTTGTTTTGTAATGCAGATTATTGCTAACAGTGTGCGTTCAATTCCTGAGGTGACTGTAAATGAATCCTACTCAACCTCTCCCTCACTTGAGACATGATAACTGTCCAGCTAAACTACCATCAGTCATTTCTGTCTAACCAAAGAGAAACCATCGTTCCGTAGGAATATGATGCCTTACCTTTCCATCTCTGATCTACAAGCTTACTCAGAATCAACTTCCTCTGCGGAACTGCTGAAGAGCCGAGATGGCTGCTCTCCACCAATCCCAACCATCTTCCTTTATACCAGGTATAACTTTAACCAATGCAGAGGTTTCCCTGATTCCAATTTGCTCCAGTTTTGCTCTTGATTCTGGATACCATACATTGTCAAAGCCACTCTCACCTCACCTCCACACTTCACCGGTTTTTGTTTTTAAATTTTGTTTTCGAATCTTAAATCAAGGCTTCAATAGCTTCGGGGGATGAGTAGCCCTGGCAGAGCCCAAACAAAACTTCAGTGAGTAGGTTAGTGCTGAGACGTGCTGTTTGATACCACTATAGATGACATCTAGCATCTCTTTATTAATGAAAACAATTAGACCAATGGGGGAATCATTGATTGTCTGATGTTTTATCTGTGTTTGTCCGGGTAGTTTTCCACATTGTCTGGTAGATGCCAGTGCTATAGCCCAGAAGGAACAGCTTTAATGGAAGGTTATCAATGCCTCAGTCTTTGCATTATTGAAACCCTCGAGCCGATGTAGATCTTTCTGGATGTATCGCGACCTGATATGG
>NW_025200272.1:4245-6442 GCF_004010195.1 Chiloscyllium plagiosum | reverse complement strand
CCTGCCACACTATTGGAGTAAGGGAATGGGAGAACCCAGTGATGGAAATTGGGGATTTCAGGCTGGGAAAGGGGGATTTTAACACGCAGGGGGCAGCTAGGTGTACTTCGGAAGACATGAGATGCTACTGGGGTTGGGATTATTAGCAGTCAGCATTCCCTGGCCTCAACAGGAAAGAGCACGTGATAGTAGGCAGCACTAAACTAGTGATAGGCTTAGAGGGTTAAAGTTGAAGGTTAGGAATGTCACTCCAGCTAGCGGACAGCAACAGCTGGAAAGCGGTAGTGGTGGTTTGTGTACATGGTGACTGGAGGTTTCAGGATGGGGACACCTGGTGACCAGGCTGGGCCCTAGGACTCAGAGGACCTGGTGTGCTCTGCTTTACCTTCCATGATGTCTTGAATCCTAAACGTGATCAAGAAGTGGAAAATGGCTCTGCTCACACCCCAAGTGGGTGGAATGAGTGCTTTTTTTTTCCTAAAGTGCAGTCTTCACCTCTGAGCAACAGAAGGCCCTTTAAGGGACATTTACACTAATCAGACACGGACAGAGGACAGGTTGAAGTCACCTGTAATAATAGGATGGTGCATGTGAAATGCAGGCAGTGTCCAACTGTGTGGAGTAAATGCTGTGGATGAGCAAGCCCTGACCATGTCGCTGGTCCTTGCAGAATGAAGATAGATATCCCTGTGAAGCACAATCAGAGGTTGCATGAAAAGCGTCAGTGAGCCACAAAACACAGAGATAATTCAAAAGCACATCGATTGCAGATCATCTTGTATAGTAAATATCATGCAACACCTTCTTACCTACAACGATACCTTTACTTGGGTGATGTGACCGCATCCAGGTTGCAGTCTCAGTCCTGAGACAGCACTTACAATCTCTGACTGTCTCCTCGTGACTGTGCTGCATTTATTGGTAAAAGGTGCAACATCAAAGTTGCACAGGGAGGTATTCCAGACTTTCCTTGTCAGAGTCGTCTATGCCCCTCAGTACTGAGGACTGTGCTAATCACCGTCTGAATGTGTTACGAATACTGAGTGCTTAGATCACTAAGGACTTGTTGTGTTTATGTTCCCTGGCAGGGTCACAGCTATCCTGACTGATGGCTCTACCCACAACAGGGTTTCTAGTCGCTATTAAGAGAAAAGGAGGATGCTCCAGCATGCCCAGAAATAGTAGCAACCTCCAGCAGATGCTGAAGAGGTCTCAGCTGAAGGTCTTCTCCGGATACAGAGGAGGCCCAGGGTCTATTATCCTCAATGCTGTTTCCTCCAGATGAGGAAGCTGCAGTGAAATTGCGGACTCAGGTTAATGTCACTGAACTCTGCTGGAGTGAGACCTGCAATATGAAGGATATGGGTGGCCATCCTATCCCAGCAGCCCTCAAGGTGACAGCTACATCAAGCTCCAATGTGACTGGGCTTTTTTCCTTTGCTCCATTGGGATCGTCTTTCAGATATCTCAATTGGCCAACCATAGATGTGTTAAGGCTGTCACACATGTAATTTGTGCCAGATCACATGCTTCATCCAATTTCCCCATGACAGGGTCAGTGCTGCGGCTTGGGCAGTAGGCTCTCCCGATATCACTGTCCACACAAGGGGCTGGGTGTTAGAGACTGTACGCACATCACACTGAGACCACTATATCATAACTCAGCAGATTCATCAACAGAAAAGTATTCCATTCCATCAATGTGCTAGTGATCTGTGATCAGCAGTACCACATCTTCAAAGACTGCACTAGGTATCCTGGGAGTTCTCAGAACTCTCTTGTTCTTGCTGTATTTCAGGGACTTTACTCCATTACTATAGACCAGTGAACCTGACCTCAGCGGTGGGCAAGTTGTTGGAGGGAATCCTGAGAGACAGCATGTACATGTATTTGGAAAGGCAAGGACTGATTAGGGATAGTCAACATGGCTTTGTGGGTGGGAAATCATGTCTCACAAACTTGATTGAGTTTTTTGAAGAAGTAACAAAGAAGATTAATCAGGGCAGAGCAGTAGATGTGATCTATATGGACTTCAGTAAGGCGTTCAACAAGGTTCCCCATGGGAGACTGATTAGCAAGGTTAGATCTCATGGAATACAGGGAGAACTAGCCATTTGGATACAGAACTGGCTCAAAGGTAGAAGACAGAGGATGGTGGTGGAGGGTTGTTTTTCAGACTGGAGGCCTGTGACCAGTG
>NW_025200272.1:0-4002 GCF_004010195.1 Chiloscyllium plagiosum | reverse complement strand
AGAAAAGATTTACAAGGATGTTGCCAGGGTTGGAGGTTTTGAGCTATAGAGAGAGGCTGAACAGGCTGGGGCTGTTTTCCCTGGAGAGTCGGAGGCTGAGGGGTGACCTTATAGCGGTTTACAAAATTATGAGGGGCATGGATAGGGTAAATAGACAAAGTCTTTTCCCTGGGGTGGGGGAGTCCAGAATTAGAGGGCATAGGTTTAGGGTGAGAGGGGAAAGCTATAAAGGAGACCTCAGGGGCAACCATTGCACGTAGAAGGTGGTACATGTATGGGATGAGCTGCCAGAGGAAGTGATGGAGGCTGGTACAATTGCAACATTTAAGAAGTATCTGGATGGGTATATGAATAGGAAGGGTTTGGAGGGATATGGGCTGGGTGCTGGCAGGTGGGGCTAGATTGGGTTGGGATATCTAGTCGGCATGGACAGGTGGGACCGAAGGGTCTGTTTCCGTGCAGTACATCTCTCTGACTCTATGACTCTAAATACCTGTTGAGGTTGAGGGTAGATCCAGTGCAGCCCATTCTTCAACCAGGGCGGTGGTCGAGCAGACAGATGCCCTGTTGAAGATGTGGTTTGACTGCTTGGATTGGTCTGGAGGACCTTCACAGTAGTTTCTGGACTGAGAGTGCTGTATTATTTCTGTATATTGTAACACAACTGGAACAGACAAAGAGGGGATGTGATGGAGGATGATGAGCCGGGAGATCATGAATGATCTTCAGAGAAGGATGATGAGGACTTTAAGCAGCAAAAACATCATCTTCTGCATGAAAGAGCACAGCAGCAAGGTCAGCTCCTCACCAGACCGAACATCATCGATCCTTTTGGTTCCAGTAGATTTGAGCTGCTTTCAGTGATCATTTCGGTTGCTGTAAATCGTTGGTGTTCCAATGCAAGCAATCTGTCTCTGCTCCATGAGGGAAATGCAACTTCTGTTAGTTTGCTCTCTGTTGCTTTAGGTGTTGCTGACTGATATGAAATATCTTGAGTGCTTGCCTGAAATGTGATGGTTCTATCTTGAATAATGCTAAGCTGCTGGATGACACTGGGCATTGGGGAAAGAATGGTTGTGATCAAGTCAGTGTTAAGATGGATGTGGCTAAGGATGGCAAGGCTTTGTGGCCTGGAGTTGAAGCAGCGAGAAGTGGTGTTGAATCCAGCCTTGAGGAACCTTGGTTGGTAACTCCAGGCCACCAGGAAATAACCATGTACCAATGGGCTTTAAAGATGCTGCCGGCCCCGGGGATCACTTGATATCTTGGCAGCAGCAAGTGTATTCCCCTACAGCAGGTGGGAGAACGTGGCTAGCATTGTCTCTGCAGGGCACCGAGGGACCCTGTCAGGAGAATTTGCGATAATAGCATGGGAAATCTCACTAGCTTTCATAGCGAGAAACCGTCTGCAAAACCCGATGAAAACCGCACATAGCCCGTTATGATTTCTGGTAAGATTCAGTCAATGTTTCAGTTGTAGGTTAATGGCTAACTGTACATACCAGCTGGACATTGTACAGCATTAATCTTAATCACAGTCTTTGTACTCCCAGTAACCTTTTTGTCAATTAGTTGGCACTTAACAACGGTTTGTAACCTGCTTCAGGGTAGAGTTCAAATCCCAGGCATAATCTGAAAATGTTTTTCACATGCTCATGTTGCTGCTAGTGCTTCCTTCTCAATCTCTGCAGTTCCATGACATTGTAGGGTAATATCAAAGCTGCTGACTTTAATCGTTTGAAAAATCAACCCTAATGCCTATTGCATGAACAATGTATCCCAAAGATTTAACGGTTAGTTGTGAAAACACTTATTTTTCATTCATGTCTTGCTTCTTGCAAGATTTTCAGTGTTGTTCTCAGTTTCACCATGTTCAGATGTGGCTGAACCACAAGTTTGACTGTTATCAATAATGCAGATAAGTCTTTCTAAACCTCTGGGAAATCTCTTATTGTTCTTTAAAGCATTTCTGCTGCTGACATAATGCCAAAAGGTAGATGATTAAAGCACTAATTTCTAAATGGTGCAATGAACACTGTTAGAAGATTAGATATTTTGTCCAGAGAAGGTTACCAAAAGCCACTGGCGGCATAACATTTGGTTAAAGTTGTGCTTTTTGTGAGTTCCACCAGCATCTGATCCACTGATGCCATAGTATAGATCTGTCTCTTGACTACATCGGATGAAGTCAAGCAAATTAGTATTGAGTTGTTCAGTTTTGGCACTGGCACGGTGCCAGAATGTCAATAATTGTGGCATTGCTTGTCAAAGATAGATAGTATAGATCTGTCTCTTGACTACATCGGATGAAGTCAATGCAAATTAGTATTGAGTTGTTCAGTTTTGGCACTGGCATTCTATGTTCTATGTTCTAATTTGGTTTTGTTAACGGTAAGGTCGCTTGATGATGTAACATTGTCCTAATTTCATGCTTCACTTTCTCCAAAGGTAAATGTAGCACTTTCCTTGGAGTGAAAGGAAAATAGTTGACTCGCATCTGATCTCAACATGATATGGTGAGCTGTTTTTAACCTTCCATGGCCATTGGACAATTTTAGGAATTCTGCTCTGGATCCTTCTCATTCTCCCTGCTTTTCCAATTGATCAACCTTATAAAAGAGTCACAGATCCATGAAACTTTTCCAGTCATGGACACTCTTGTTTTTGAAGCACATGTAGGGTTTTTCTGATTTTAGTTTATCAATACTGTTGTCAGTATTGTTGTCAACTGACATTTTACTTTGATTTGAATGTCTCCTGGCCATTGGAGTCAACTGTTGGGATACCTTGATGCAGTCTTGTTTTGGCCACATTTCTGTGTCTGAAAGGACTGATGCATTGTCTCCAGTCTCCAATTTGATATTTGTTTCGTGCCCATTTATTTTAATACTCATTCCAATAATATTCCTATTACTTCTAGTAATGGATGTAGGTTTGCTCGCTGAGTTGGAAGGTTCATTTTCAGACATTTCATCACCATCCTAAGTAACATCTTCAGTGAGCTTTCAGACAAAGGCGGGCTTCATCCAGCGGCTCACTGATGATGTTACTGAGTACGGTGATGAAACGTCTGAAAACGAACCTTCCAGCTCAACGAGCAAACATAAATCCAGAACCTCAACCTGAGCTACAAATCTTCTCAAACCTCACTAACTTCTAGTAATGTAACGTTTTTGTATTTTTGGCTCTTGAATATTACTGTTACTTGTTCTGGTGGAGTTTTTTTGTTCTTTTTGATTTTGATTTTCACTATTTTTACTGTAACAAACTATCTTACTATTTCCGAATGTGTAGCCTTGCTGCAGGATTGGCTTTCCACAGACTTGGTTGGACAATTTCCATGTCAGTGCAGCCTATTCCTGCCATTGCAAGAGCCTTGAACAATGTGAGCACTTCCCTCTTGAACCACACCATGATATGTGCACTGAGAGAGGCTGACCCTTATCACATCATCATCCTAACAGCCCCACTCTTGGGGTCCAGCAGAATGCATGCTGGGCATTATCAAATCAATGAGCTTTGGAAAATAGAGTTAAAAGGAATCCAAAGGGTTTTTCCAAATACATTAAGGACAAAAGAGCAACTAGGGAGAGAATAGGGCCCCTCAAAGATCAGCAAGGCGGCCTTTGTGTGGAGCCGCAGAAATGGGGGAGATACATAAACAAGTATTTTGCATCAGTATTTATTGTGGAAAAGGACATGGAAGTTTTGGAATGTAGGGAAATAGATGGTGACATCTTGAAAAATGTCCATATTACAGAGGAGGAAATGCTAGGTGTCTGGAAACACATAAAAGTGGATAAGTGCCTGGGACCTGATCAGGTGTACCCAGGAACTCTGTGGGAAGCTAGAGAATGATTGCTGGGCCTCTTACTGAGATATTTGGATCATCGATAGTTACAGGTCAGGTGCCGGAAGACTGGAGATTTGTTAACGTGGTGGCTCTGTTTAAGAAGGGTGGTAAGGACAAGCCAGGGAACCATAGACCAGTGAGTCTGATGT
>NW_025200271.1:0-6442 GCF_004010195.1 Chiloscyllium plagiosum | reverse complement strand
ATTCCCTTTGCATTAGGCAGTGAGGAGATTCCAATGAATTCTGGTCAGGATTGCCAAAAGGGTAGCACAGTGGTTCAGTGGTTAGCACTGATACCTCACACCACCAGGGACTTGGGTTCGATTGCAGCCTCGGGTGACTGTGTGGGGTTTGCATATTCTCCCCTTGTCGGTGTGAGCTTCTAATGGGTGCTCCAGTTTCCTCCCACAGTACAAAACTGTGCAGATTAGGTGGAGTGTACATGCTAAATTGTCCATAGTGTTCAGGGATTTCTAGGGTAGGTGCATTAGTCCGGGTAAATGTAAGGGAACAGATCTGCAAAAGTTACTCTGTGGAAGGTTGGTATGGGCTTGTTGGGATGAAGGGCCTGTTTTCACACTTCACGAATTCTACAAAAATAAGAATGGTAACGATGACTGCAGAGGGGTTTTTTTTTACAGCTTGCACACATTGCTGTGATGAGGAACAATGAAGGAGAGATAATTCAATAGTCTGTTCATTCTCGGGCAGATTACATTGTCTCCCTCTCTGAGCTGAATCACAGTAATGTCATCCTCTCACAAACTGGACCATGTGAGGTCTCCTTGTATAATGTCCAAACTATAGCTCCTGCTCCATGTAGGTGCATCATTGATGCTGTCATACACAGAGCCATACCCTCTGCAGAAAATGGTCACGGTCGATTTGAAGATATATTTAGATATCTCTGCGTAATTAAAAAATAAAACGTTTATGTATTCAGAATACCTGTGTTAAAATGAATGCA
Organism: Chiloscyllium plagiosum; assembly: GCF_004010195.1. Classification (NCBI taxonomy): domain Eukaryota; kingdom Metazoa; phylum Chordata; class Chondrichthyes; order Orectolobiformes; family Hemiscylliidae; genus Chiloscyllium; species Chiloscyllium plagiosum. Next base: position 5,678 of record NW_025200271.1, on the reverse strand, counting down.
TTTAGTAACAAATACAGAATTTGGTGGGAAAAACTCAGTAGGTCTGTCAGCATCCAGATGCCTTTCACATGCTATAGTTGTTCCAGCCTCCATCATTCCTCTGGACGCTCATTCCATACGCACACCACCTTATGCTTGAAAAGATGCCCCTTAGGCCTCTTCACTTTCAACCAATTTCCTCTGGTTTTGGACGCTCCTAACCTGGGGAAAACCCTGACTACTCACCATATCCATGAACGTTCTGGTATTAAAAACCTTTACTGCTACGAAATGTGACTCCAATCAACACGAATGGCTGTGTTTTCAGTCATCCCGGGCCTAAATTCTCAAATTCAATACTGACACCTCTTCTTTCTCCATCAGGTCACAATTCTAAAATCATTTTAATAATTTTGTTCAGAAGTATACTGAGACACTTCATTGGGCTTTACACCTAGACCTTTGTGCCCGGAGGTAGGGACACTAGCACAACTCGGCAATACCCATAAAACTGTAACATTATTCTTCTGTGTGTTTGCTCATCAGCCTGTTCTGAAACGCTGTGACACACATCTGCAACAGGCAGGACTTGAATTCAGACTATTTAGTCCAGAGATAGGAACACTACCACACAAGTTCAGGAACTGGAATCAAAGCGAGAGCTCTGGCTCAGAGGCAGGGACACTACGCACTACACTACCACACCCAGATTTTGGGTAATACGTTAAGTGCCAGCTTTCAGCTCGGTGTGGATTTATTATGATGAGGTTAGCATTACTGCACTACACAAAACACTTTGTATTGTTAAGCAAGTGCAAGACATTTGTCCCAACTGTAGGATGTTGAGTGCACGTGTTATGCCATCAAAATTAACCACGAACATCTTTAATTGCTATTATTATAGTCTACAATACTGGGGAAAGAATTCCTGCAGACACACTCTGCACGACGAAGGGTCTCCAATATTTATTACTTATCGCCAGAGACGGAGAAAGAGCATAATTTCTGGCCCCAAAGTACTGACCAGTATTACCCACCAATGACGTGTGGCTGCTGTCTTCCTAAGACCATGAAATGATACAAGGCAGCTGATTACTGTCCAGCCTCACCTCCCCGCTGACTGTGTCTGCAATCAGTCCCTCATCCCCCTACCACACAAGGCAACCCAAGCTCAGGGTCTTTGTGAAAATCAAGGCCGGAGTGTGCAGGCCTCCTGGAGATGGGGAGGGAATTTTAAAATTAAATGGGGAAGGTGAGGAGGTAGTAATATCACTCACTGGGCTGAGGAGTGACAGATGAAGTTTAGTTTGGAGTCATGCGAGGTATTGGATTTGGTAAATCAAAAAGAGCAGGACCTATACAATTAAAAGTAGGGCCTTTGGCAGTGTTGCAGGACAGAGACCTAGGCAGTCAGGTACAATTCTTTAAAATTTGCATCTCGTATAGATAATGTGGTCAAAAATATGTTCAGCAAACCTGTCGTCACAGGTCAGACCTTTGAGTATCAGAATTGGGACGTCATGTTGAGGTCATACAGAATATTGGTGAGACCTCTTCTGGAATACTGTGTCCAGTCTGGTCACCTTGCCCGCCCATTCCATAGGCATACCACCCTTTGGGTGAAAACGCTACCCGTTAGATGACTTTTAATTTTTTCCCCTCTAATCTTAAAACTATGTCTTCTAGTTTTAGTCTCCCGAACCCTTAGAAAATACCTTGACTATTCAATTTGATATTATTGACCTTGGCATTATTAAGCTGGAGAGGGCTCAGAAGAGATTAACCTGGATGTTGCTGGGAAAGAAGGGATTGAGCTATAAGGAGAGGCTGGGTAGTCTGGGACTCTTTTCACTGGAGAGTAAGATTAAGGGGTAACATTGCAGAGGTTTATAAAATCATGAGGGGTACAGATAAGCTGAAGGGCTGATGTCGTTTCCCTAGAGTTGAGGATTCAAAACTGAGGGATATTTTAAAGTGCGAGGAAAAAGATTTACAAAAGTCATGAGAGGTAGTTATTTTAGACAGAAGCTGGCTTGTGTGTGCAATGAACCTCCAGAGGAAGTGGTGAAATCAGGTACAGTTACAACATTTAAAGGATATTTAGATCAGTACATGGATAAGACATCAGTTTGGATGGTGTTGTGAGCAGCTGCCCTCTCTCTCCCCCTCTCTGAATGAATCCCTGTTGGTTTTCACCCTCTGCCAATGCCTGTGCAGTGGCGTGTGGACGCCAACAGAGAGTGGTATTGCATCACTTTAAGCACCACAGAGACTGCCAGTCCTGCCCCACAGAGACACACAGATACACACACAGCAATTGTTAGGACACGGCGTGAAGCTCATCAGGTAACTTAAATGAAACATAAAGAAATGCTCAATTCACCTCGTAAACTGCTACAATATGAGTGACAGAGAACTCCCAAATTCCACTGTTTAAATAAAAACATCAATTTATTTTTTAACACTGAAAGTGAACATTGTACATCAACTATTCACAACTCTGAGACTCTCTTTATCTTAATTGCTTATTATCTGACTCCAGCTCTATAGAAATATCCTGTTTCTGTGTCTGCCATTCCCTTATATCATAGGTGGTTGGAAGGTCTCAGTTCAGAACAGCTTTACCTCTCTCTTAAAGGTATAGTACACACTTTCAACTTCATCACATTAATACCTTGATGTCAATAGAGATAAGTGGAGCCAATTCGGATTTCTCTCGCTCTATGGTTTGTCAATATGTCATCCACTCCGTCTGGTTTCTATCAGGCCTTATGTTGCTCAATTGACAGTATGTCATTATTCGACTCTGTCTGTGGGAATATATCAGTATTTCACTGGCTCACACTCGTGTGCGTGGGGCAGGATTTCAGTTGTTTCATGGTGACTGTGACACAATGACAATCTCAGTGTCTGTAGATGGCATCGAACTAGGAAGAATTGTAAAGCCTATGGAGGATAGTGTGGAACTCAACAAGTTCTGGATTAGTGGTGCTGGAAGAGCACAGCAGTTCAGGTAACATCCGAGTTCCAGATCGATCTCCTCCCTCACCTCCATCCAAGGCCCTAACGGATCCTTCCACGTCCATCAAGGTTTTACCTCCACATCCAATAATATCATTTGTTGTATCCGTTACTCCCGATGCGGTGTCCTCTACATTTCCAGGACATCCGCACCAATCAACCACACCGCCCTGTGGCCCAACATTTCAACTCCCCCTCCCACTCTGCCGAGGACATGGAGGTCCTGGGACTCCTTCATCGCCGGTCCCTCACCACCAAACGCATGAAAGAAGAACGACTCATCTTCCGCCTCAGAACACTTCAACCCCAGGGCATCAATGTGGACTTCAACACGTTCCTCATTTCCCATTCCCCCACCTCACCGCAGTTCCAAACTTCAGCCCAGCACTTTACCCATGACTTGTCCCGACTTGTCCTACCTGCCTATCGTCTTTTCCACCTATCCTCTCCACCCTCTTCTCCCTGACCTACCACCTTCATCCCCTCCACCACTCAACTATTGTACTCTATGCTACGTTCTCCCCATCTCCTCCCTCCTCTCACTTAGCTCTTCACCATTTAGGGTGTCTGGTTGTATTCCTGATGACGGGCTTTTGCCCGAAACATCAATTTTACTGATCCTCGGATGCTGCCTGAACTGCTGTGCTCTACCAGCACCACTAATTCAGAATCTGGTTTCCAGCATCTGCAGTCATTGTTTTTACCTGGAACTCTACAGGACAATCAGACGTTGGTGCCGTGTTCAGGTGTACGGCAGCTGGGGATCACTGCAGAGCAGTGTGAGGTGATGTATTTTGGTCGGAAGGACTTTGCAAGACAATATAAAACAGGCTGTACCATTATAAAGGGGGTGCAGGAGCAGAGGCCCCCCGTTTTATATGAGCATCGATTATTAAAGATTTCAGGACAAGTGGGGAGAGCAGTAAATCTCACAGATTAGTTTCAGTATCTGAGCTGTTTACAGGAGGAAGTTTGGGAGGTTTACAGGAGGAGCTTCTGTGCTCCCTTCCCGGGAGATGGTGGTGACGATGTGTTATGAGGACACCCTCCTGCCCACCAAGACCGTGGGGATTCCATTTGGACAAGCTCAGCATAAAAGGGAGATGGCATCAGGGCCACAGCTTCTAAGTTGTGCCAGGGGGAAACGGAGCTGCGAGTGGTTTTAAAGTGAGAATTGTCCTTCACTGGAAATTGCTCCTTACTCGGTTGGTGGGATGTGGATGTTTCAGAATCTCCACACGAGGTGTCCCGGTCCTCTCCGGCTCCTACCAGGGTCCTCACCCCATGGCGGGGGGAGGGGGTGAGGGAACGGATATCCAGCACTCCACCACCCAGCTTGGCACTTTGTGTCCTATTCCAGGCTGTTTCTCCTGGAATGGGAGAAAGGAGGGAGGGAGGGTGGGTGGGAGTGGGTGGCCATCGTGTTAATGCTAGTATTGGCGGGGACATGGTGAGGTGTCCGGAGGGAGTCAGTCCACACTGTTATATCTATGCAGTGTTATTGGTGTAGTGGGTAAAGTGGACGGAGAGCGAGAGAGAGAGAGAGAAGATAGAGAGGGAAAGGGAGACTGCATGCAGTAGTGAGAGTGATGGAGCATGAGCCTTCGGGGGTCGGTGCTGTAACAGATATACAGTGAGTGTGAGCGAGCAGAGAGCATATGGTGACACTTATCCTGAAAGAACGGGGAAGGTTATTGATGCTTGTCCTATATTGCTGGACAATTCTTCAGTCTGCAGATACTGTACTGAGCTGGGTGTTGAGCTCAGACCATGCTCGGTGAGTCTGGTAGCTGGGCACACTCTGGGAAGAGAATGGTCCCCCTCTGTACTAGTCCATTCACCAGGACCTCCGTGTCTCTGTTGACAAACCGTTGTGCAATTGCCCGTTATCTGCGATGCTCAAGGTAAACTGTGCAGGGCAGCTTCAAACGGAGAAAGATTAACCCTCTGCCCATTGGCCTTTTGGTGTTGGCAACAGTGCCAGAGATCACAGAATATCTGGGGTCATGCGGGTGTTCGTGAGTACCTCCAACCATGAAGGAAAATCGAGCTGGCATTGAATTAGAGGAAGCCAAGTGGTGTGGTAGATAGTTAATGAGGTGAGTTCGATGAGATATCACCAGGAAACTAGCTCAGTCTCATACAGACAATCCGTCTGTCATACTCAGTGAAAATGTCAATGTGACAAATTATTGTTAGATGCGGCCCAATGTGTCGAAGACTCTGCTAACCCTACAACGAGTTACAAAGCTGACAAACAAATGCTCATCCAATACTCTCCATCATCTGAACTCACACCAATGTCCCATTCACCCATCATTCCTGGAAACACTGGCTCATGTTGCAGGATACCGTTGATATGTCTTTATTTCAGCATTGTGGATCCTGGAAATACATCCTTCCATGACATTGTCTCTCAATCTCGCTGTCTCTGTCAATTTCCGAAACCCCTCCCATTTGTTGATACTTAAACTGATTCCCACGCCATCTCTCCCTGGAGTGATTTTCACACCCACAGCACCCCTGTGTCATGGTACAATGGAGGTATGGAGCTGTAAATGGATGGGAGTTGTACATCCTGTTACTTCCAGCATGGGCTGCAAGTTTCCCCATGCTGGGATGTGATCTAACACAGTGTTACCGAACAATGCACTGGGATGATGGACACAGTTCCACAC
>NW_025200270.1:0-6441 GCF_004010195.1 Chiloscyllium plagiosum | reverse complement strand
TTGAGCAAAAGATTCTTTCTGGATATTACAATGATACGGTTTTCCCAAGGGCTTATTTGAAGAAAATTATGGTATTAACCAATATCGATAGAAACACATCAGTTCTACCCTGATACGACCCGTGAATGCATGGCAAGTGGCTTAAATTAACAGGTCTATGAATTATATCACAAGGTGACGCCTGCGATAATTGCAATCTGAGATAAACACCCGAATCTGTGTTAGCTCATTCCACACAGTGGTGACTGTTGTTTCACAGACAGCGTGCTCACTGGTGGCCCAGAATCCGCCGCACTGGACGGTAACAGAAAATCTTCCAGCCGTTTTAGATTTTCTTTGAAGTTGATTTCTTGTTTGCTTGCTTTAAGTGACAGTAATGCGGGCAAACAAATCACATCAAAACGAGTAAACTGCCTCGATTTTTCCGTTCAAATCATCTTGAGAACTGTTTGGAACAACTCCCACAAGAAAACCGGAAACATGTTTAAAACGGATTGACTTTTTCGAAGAGCTGACACTGTCAGAAAATTTATATTATGGTCAGCCCTGCCTCAATTTGCAACACTCCTGCCCCTGACTCAGAAAGGCAATTGCTAAACACACTTTCTCTCAGTAACTCGGCGCGAAATGATCAGTGCAGTGCTGAGGCTCGTTGCACACACACCTTTAGTGATCTCTGGACTCTGCGGGAAAAGGAGAGGGTGGATCCTGCCCGTGTTGTTCCCTGAGCAGACTGTCCAACTAATTTGGTGGAATGCCTCATCACCAGCGCTTTCCAACAAGCACCAGGACATTGCTTAGCTGCTTGTGAGGAGGGCAGTACCTATGAGATCCTTCTCGTCTGCCTGGACTGTCTGAACCAACCCATGCTGCCATTGAAGCGGCTGTGGGGTTGGGATGGAGAGACTGTCACTGAGCTCATTGTGAAATGTGTCTTTTCTGAGTATGTCTGTAGAAAGTTGCAGCACTATTTACCAAAGGGTTCTGAGACTCAGGCCTCTGTGCTCTCCGGTCTGCTCCCGAGGATGCGCCTGATGTAATACCAATGCGTTTCTGCATGCATTACCACATAGAAGTGATCTCCTTCACAGAGAATGCATGCACATAAAGATGTTTTATGAATGAAGTGTATTTTTGAAAAACGCATAAACGTTTCAGAAGAGCCACTAACCCGATGATCCGACTGTGCTTTCAGCATCAAGTGTTCCAATACAGGCAGAGCATGTTATCGACATTGCCCTGAGCAGTGACAAACTTTTGACCAAACTCAAAAAGTAAGAAAAACACTTGTTCAAAAAAAGGATGAACTGCAGTTACTAGAAATCAGAAACAAAAGCAGAAATTGACAGAAGAACCCAAGCAGTTCTGGCAGCGTCTGTGGACAGAATGTGGAGTCAACGTTTCGGGACAGTGTTTTTGTTTTTGATAAACACCTAACTGTGTTCCTTATCAGAGCAATGAATGTAAAACTTTGCTCTGGAAAATAGTGCCTGTATCCTTTCCAAAAGTGCATAAATGTCTCAACATCAAAGTGACACACAGTTCCTCTGTTTCATTGAGAATGTGAACAGCATGGTAGATATGCAACACTATGGAGAAAGTTTGGTGGAATCTAACAGCAGAAATACCAGCCAAAATTAACGTCGCATCAAAATGTTAGAAATTCAAAAGAAAACCAATTTACATTTTACGCTTTCACAAACTTTGACAAATGCATTATGTAGATATTGTTCAGCAAGTTTACACACTACACACGCTGCCAAAACAGCGAGAGATACGGTTACTAAAAGACACAAATTGAGTAGGCTTTCAACTCTGTGAGCTGTACAGTAGCCACGCAAAACAAATGCAAGGATTGTGGGGTTTGGTGATGGGATGGTGTTTGGGGAAGGGGGCTCTGAAGCCTTCTAAAGTCGTGCATAAACAGTCATAGAAAAATGAAGAGAATATAATGTTCATTCCACGTCATGTCAATATTTTCTTTCGCATGGACTGATCGTTAGATTATTCTGATTTATATGTAAGTAATAAATGGCCATCAATGACAAAGAGAATGCATTCAATAAACCATAACTCACAGTTCAATAGCTGCAGAAGGAGCAATTTCAGGGTGGTTACAAGCATCGTCCCAGCTGGTGGTTCCAAGTGAAATCTGAACATTAGCTGAACGCTGCTCCACCGATACTGAACAGCATTTAACTTATCAAATTACTCCTCGATTTCTGTTACAGCTCGCTCCTCAGAAACGGTTTGTACACAGGCACGTGCTTATTTCCATCAACAGTTAGACTTTGATGCGCACACACTGTGAAATGAAGTCTTGTCTTCTGCACCAATGAGAAATGATGTGACCATTAATGGGTATAATGAAACCGGGCTCCAAACACCAGCTCATCTTGACGAATCAATGATGTGTAAGATTATGACTTGGAAGCGAGTCCCCACTCCGGAATCCATATCATACAATCACCCAACCACAGGAGATTATTGGTCTCAGGTACTTTGAAGACGCTGTGCAACTCAACATCTCTTCGAGCAGCTGGGGACACAGCTCAATTTCCACTTCTGCACTTTATACCGTTCAGGACTCAAAATGGAGTCGAACAACTTCAGAAAAGAAGCTCTAACCTTCCTTTCGATGATTATTCACCCTTCCTCCTTCACGTGTTTGTGTCCTGTCGGCACTGGGCTCAACAGGGGCAGCCCGATTTTCACCACAATCATTAGCACCCATTCGGAATGTTAATTGTCTCCTGTATCACAGCTAGCAGGCCCATTAGCTTTTACAATGGGCACGCTCCCCATCTGTTCCACTCACTCCTGTGCCCCGTCTGTCCACAGTATAAAATCTGTCATCATCCACAAGTCACGTTCTACTCAAGATGTTAACTCTCCTTCTCTGTTCACAGATGCTCCCAGGCCTAATGTCTTCCTCAAATTCAAAGTTTGAGAGAAGATTTGTAGCTCGGGTGCTCGTTGCTGTGGTTATGTTCGCCGAGCTGGAAGTTTTTGTTGCAAACGTTTCGTCCCCTGACTAGCTGACATCCTCAGTGCTTGGGAGCCTCCTGTGAAGCGTTTCTGTGGTGTTTCCTCCGGCATTTATAGTGGCCTGTCCCTGCCGCTTCCGGTTGTCAGTTTCAGCTGTCCGCTGTAGTGTCCAGTATATTGGATCCAGGTCTATGTCTTCCTCAAATGTTTGCCCTGTTTGTTTTTGATTTCAACTTTCCATCATCCAAAAATGTTAACCATTGAACTAAGCTTTTTTTAAAAAGACATGCTAAATAAGTCCCCAGGAATCTTATTTTGTCATTGTTGCAGGTAGTGATTTCCACAACTCCGCCACTCCACTGGTTTACCATCTCCCTCATCATTCCTTCCAATATTTATCCAATCATAATCATTTACTTGAATTTATTTAGTAATTTACTCGTGAGAGGGAATGTTTGATTTTTTTTCCTGTTCATGATTAGATTAGATTACATTACAGTGGGGAAACAGGCCCTTCGGCCTAACAAGTCCACACCGACCCGCCAAAGCGTAACCCACCCATACCCTTACATTTACCCCTTACCTAACACAACGCGCAATTTAGCATGGCCACATGTTTGGACTGTGGGAGGAAACCAGAGGACCCAGAGGAAACCCACAAAGACACGGGGAGAATGTGCAAACTCCACAGTCAGTCGACTGAGGTGGGAATTGAACCCGGGTCTCTGGCGCTGTGAGGCAGCAGTACTAACCACTGTGCCACCGTGCCGCCCTCTGTGAAATATGCTCAAATATCAAATTGTGTTGACTTTGCTCCGAAAATTGTTGGTTCTTGTGGGACCAGTGCAGTGCGATGCATTAACAGCGCACCATCATTCAAATTTGCCAAATATCAAGTTTTCCTTATGTTCCTCATCTGTAAAGTGTCTGTGGCTTGACGCCATGGGGAACTGTGACTTTAGATTTATATTACATACAAAGCGTTTATGAATCATAGACACTGGGAACGTGCACTTACCACCATTATAGGAGGTGGCAATAGATTTGATGCATGTTTCGGTCTGCCACATTGCTCGAACATAGAACATAGAAAATTACTGCATATACCAGTCCCTTCGGCCCTCGATGTTGCGCCAACCTGTGGAAACAATCTGAAGTTGATCTTTCCTACACGATTCTATTTCCATCAATATATCTCTCCAATGACCATTTAAATAACCTTAACGCTGGCGAGACTACTGTGTTCCCATGCCGTACTCCTGCTACTCTCCGAGGGAAAACAAATTCCTCCTATTTCTATCATCCCTCAATTTAAAGCTGTGTTCCTTTGTGCGTGCCATCACTATTCGATGAAAACGGCTCTCACTGTCCACCCTGTCCACCCCTTTGATTGTCGTATGTGTCTCAATTAAGTCACCTCTCAACCTTCTTCTCTATAACGAAAACAGCCTCAAGTCCCTCAGACTTTACTCATAAGAGCTTCCCTCCAAACCAGGAAACTTCCAAGTAAATCTCCTCTGATCCCTTTCTATAGCATCCACATCCTTCCTATAATGCAGTGACCAGAACTGTATGCAATACTCCAAATGCAGCCAGACCAGATCTTTGTACAGCTGCGGCATGACCTCATGGTTCCGAAATTCAATCCCTCTGCAAATAAAAGCTAACACCCCAAACACTTTCTTTAAAACACTATCAATCTAGGTGGCAACTTTCAGGATTTATGCTCATGGACTCCGAGAGCGCTCTGCTCATTTATATCACCAGGCATCTCACCATTAGCCCAGCACTCTTTACTCTGGTTACTCCTGCCAAAGTGAATCACTTCAAATTTTTCCGCATTAAACTCCATTTGCTAACTCACACGCCAGGTCTGCAGCATATCTCTGTCGCTTTGCAACCTCCAACATTCTTCAGCACTATCCACAACTCCACCGACATTCGTGTAATCTGCCAATTTACTTAGCCATTCTTCTCTGCACACATTTCGGTCATTTATATAAATGACAAACAGCAGTGTCCCCAAAACGGTTTATTGCCGTACACCCCAAGTAGCTGAACTCCAGGATAAACATTTCCCGTCAATAACCACCCTCTATCTTCTTTCAGATAGCCGACCTCTGATCCAAACTGCTAAATTACTCTCAATCCTATACCTGAGCACTTTGTGCAATAGCCTACCGTGGGGAACCTGATCAAACGCCTTACTGAAATCCATATATACCACTTCAAACACTTTTTCCTCACCCACCTGTTTGGTCCCCATCTTAAAGAACTCGGTAAGGCTTGTGAGGCACGACCTGCACTTCACAAAGCCATGTTAACTACTCCCAATCAACTGATTCCTCTCTTGGTGACTATAAATCCTCTCTTCTGTAGCATTTTGAAACACTTTATCCTCAATCGTACAAGACTCACTGGTCTCTCCTCACCAGGGCTGTCCCTACTCCCCCTTCTTGAACAAGGGGACAATATTTGCTATCCTCCAGCTTTCTGGCACATTTCATGTAGACAATGACGACATAAAGATCAAAGCCAATGGTTCTGCAATCTCCTCGCTGGCTTCCCAGAGAATCCTACATTGAATCCCAACTGGCCCAGGGGACTTATCAATTTGCAAACTTTCCAGAATTACAAACACCTCCTTTTTGTGAACCTCAATCCCATCACGTCGAGTAGCCTTAGTATTCGCCACGATAACATTGTCTTTTTCCAATGTAAATACTGACGAAACATATTCATTTAGAGCTTCTCCTGTCTCCTCAGACTCCATGCACAACTTCCCACTACTATTCTTGATTGGCCCCAGTCTTTCTCTGGTCATTTTTTATTCCTGATTTACCTGCAGAAAACCACATGGTTTTCCTTGATCCTATCTGCCAAATACCTATCATGTCCCCTTCTGGCTCTTCTTAGTTCTCACTCAAAGTCTTTCCTGGCGAACTCGTAACTCTCATGCACCCTGTCTGAGTCTTCACGTCGCCTCCTAACCTACGTTTTCTTCTTCCACTTGCTAGGAGAGTCAACTTCTTTGGTAAACCACGGCTGCCTCGCTGCTTGACAGATACATACATATCAAGGACACGCAGGAGCGGTTCCTTGAACAAGTTCCACAGTTCAACAGCGCCCATCCCCTGCAGTTTCTTTCCCCTTGCTATGCACCCTAAATCTTGCATAATCACATCATAATTGCCAGTCCTCGAGCGATATCTCGTGCTCTGCAGCATATATCTATCCTTTTCCACCGCTAAAGTAAACATAACCGAATTGTCACTATCACCAAAGTGCTAACCTACCTCCAAATCTAACACCTGGCCAGGTTCAATACACACCACCAAATTCAATGTGGCCTCGTACCTTGTTGGCCTGTCTAACATACTGCGTCAGGAAACCGTCCTGCACACATTGAACAAAATCTACCCTATCTAAAATACTCGAACTATAGTATTTCCA
>NW_025200269.1:0-6441 GCF_004010195.1 Chiloscyllium plagiosum | reverse complement strand
CAACAAAACTATTGGAAAACTTAAAAGAATAATAGATACAGTACATTTTGCTAACTAACTGTACCAATAAAGTAAGATCCCATAAACACAACCACTTGGCAAAAAGGCAAATTCAGAAGCGGATTCTCACATACAGTGACCCAGTGCAGGAGGTAAAGATCCATCTAGAGAAAATTCAGAGAGAGTAGCAGCCAGGAAACTTACACTGAAGTTTCCAAAGCTGTTGAGATCCTAATAGTTTCTGATGTTACTGAGAAACCAAAACCCAGAGATCCTAACCTGTGAGAGTTGACCACATCCATTCAGGATGCATTAAAATTAACCCAAGAACTTCTAAGCTGTTTACTCAAGTGGTCTTAACTAACCAGCTCATCATCTCTAAATATAAATTTTAACAAAATAACCTCTTAAAGCTATAGGTTCATCACACGAGTCAGCACATCAAGCTGTTAAACAGGAACCACTTTTACTCAATCAAGCCCCTTGCGCTCTCCAATCATACGAGGAAGAAACCATTCATCCTCTCAAGTCATTTACACAGAGATATGAGGAGGCCATTCAGCCCGTTGAGTTACTTACACAGGAACAGGAAGAGGCCATTCAGCTTCTCAAGTCAATTATGCAGGAACATGAGGAGGCCAATCAGCCTCTTGACTCACTTACACAGAGACGGGAGGAGGCCATTAAGCCCATTAAGTCACTTTTGCAGAAACAAGAGAAGGCCATTCAGCTCCTCAACTCACTGACACAGGAACAGAAGGAAACCATCCTCCCGATCGAGACACTTAAACAGAAACAGAATGAGGTAACGGATGTTGATTCGTAATGAAGGGCTTATGCCCGAAACGTGGATTTTCCTGTTCCTCGGATGCTGTCTGACCTGCTGGGCTTTTCCAGCAGCACACTCTCAACTCTGGCCTCGAGCATCTGCAGACCTCACTTTCTCCCAAGTGATTCTCAAACATGATAAACAAGTGGAGCAAAGGCTGGAGACTGAGCCTGTTGCAGTCTGGAGACTGGGCTCGGCATGGTCTGGAGACTGTGTGGTGTGGAGTGGGGACTGGACCAGTGTCGTCTGGGGACTGTATGGTACGGAATGGAGACTGGGACTGGCGCCATATGTTGACTGGGCCTGGTGCAGTCTGCAGACTGGGCCTGGTGTGGTCGGGTTCCTGGGCCCAGTGCTATCTGGAGACTGGGTCTGGTGCAGTCTGGAGACTGGCCCGATGCGGTCTGGTTACTGGGCCAAGTGCAGTCTGGAGACTGGGCCCGATGCGCTCTGGTTACTGGGCCAAGTGCGGTCTGGAGACTGGGTCCGATGCAGTCTGGAGACTGGGCCCTGTAGTCTGGAGACTTGGCCTGGGGCAGTCTAGAGTCAGGGCCTGGTGCGGTCTGGAGGCTGTGTCCAGTGCGTTCTGGAGACAGTGCCCATTTCAGTCTGGAGTCTGGGCCCGGTGTGGTCTGTAGAATGGGCCGGGGGCAGCTTAGAAACTGGGCGCTGTGCGGTCTGGAAACTGGGACTGGTGCATTCTGGAGACTGTACCAAGAACGGTCTGGAGACTGGGCCTGGTGCGGTCAGGAGATTTAGCCCAGTGCAGTCTGGAGACTGGGCGCGGTGCGGTCTGGAGAATGGGATCATTGCGATCGGGAAACTGACACCAGTGTATTTTGGAGACTGGGCCCCGTGTGGTCTGGAGTGGGCCTGGTGCAGTCTGGATACTGGCCCGGTGCAAGCAGTAGACTGGTTCCAGTGCGGCCTGGTGACTGGGCCCAATGTGGTCTGGACACTGGATCCGGTGCAGTCTGGAGACTGGGCCTAGTACGGCCTGGAGACCTGGCCTGGTGTGGTTTGGACACAGAGCACAGTGTGGCCTGGAGACTTGGCCCAGTGCGGTCTGGAGCTTGGGCTCAACGTGGTCTGGAGCCTGGGCTTGCTACAGTCTGGAGACTGGGCCAGGTGCGGTCTGGAGACTGGGCCTGGTGTGGTCTGGAGACTGGGCCTGGTGTGGTCTGGAGACAGAGCCCAGTGTCGCCTGGAGACTTGGCCCTTTGCGGTCTGATGACTAGGCCCAGTGTAGTTTGTAGACTTGGCCTGGTGCTGTCTGGAGACTGCGCATGGTGCGGTCTGGAGACGGGACCCGGTGCAGTCTGGTGATTAGGCTCAGTGCAGTCTGGGGAATTGGCCCAGTGCGGTGTGGAGACTGGGTATGGTGCGGTCTGGAGACTGGGCTCAGTGTGGCTTAGAGACTTGGCCCAATGCAGTCTGGAGATTGGGCCCAATGTGATCTGGAGACTGGGCCTGGTGCATTCTAGAGACAGGGCGTGGTGTGGTCTGGAGACAGGCCCTGGTGTGGCCTGGAGACTTGGCCCTTTGTGGCCTAGAGACTGGGCCTGGTGCAGTCTAGAGACACGGCCTGGTGTGGTCTGGAGACAGGGCCCAGTGCGGCCTGGAGACTTGGCCTGTGCGGTCTGGAGACTGGGCCTGGTGTGGTCCGGAGACAGGGCCCAGTGTGGCCTGGGGACTTGGCCCTTTGCGGCCTGGAGACTGGGCCTGGTGCAGTCTAGAGACAGCCTGGTGTGGTCTAGAGACTTGGCCATTTGCGGCCTGGAGACTGGTCCTGTGCGGTCTGGAGACCGGGCCTAGTTTGGTCTGAAGACAGGGCACAGTGTGGACTGGAGACCTGGCCCTTTGCGGCTTGGTGACTGGGTCTGGTGCAGTCTGGAGACTGGGCCTGGTGTGGTCTGGAGACAGGGCCCAGTGTGGCCTGGAGACTTGGCACTTTGCAGTTTGTGCGATCTGGAGAGTGGGCCCGGTACAGTCGGGTAACTAGGCCCAGTGCAGTCTCTAGACTTGGCCTGTTGCGGTCGGGAGACTGGGCATGGTGCGGTCTGGAGGTGGGGCCCGGTGTTGTCTCGTGATTAAGCTCAATTCAGTCTGGAGACTTGGTCAGCTGCGGGCTGGCGACTGTGCATGGTGTTGGCTGGAGACAGGGCCCGGTGCAGTCTGGTGATTAGGCCCAGTGCAGACTGGAGACTTGGCCTGGTGCGGTCTGGAGACTGGGCATGGTGCTGTGTGGAGACAGGGTCCAGTGTGGTCAAGACAGGGGACCAGTTCACATAGCTCAATGCGGTCTGGAGACTGGGCCCGTTGTGGTCTGGAGAATGGGATCATTGTGGTCTGGAAACTGGGACCAGTATAGTGTGGAGACTTGGCCGAGTGCAGTCTGGAGTGGGCCCGGTGCAGTCTGAAGACTGGGCACAGTGCGGGCTGTAGACTGGGCTCAGTGCGGCCTGGTGACAGGGCCCAGTGTGGTCTGAAGTCTGAGTCCGGTGTGGTCTCGAGACTGTGCCCAGGGCGGTCAGGTGAATGGACCCTGTGCGGCCTGGTGACTCTGTGCAGGGCAGACTGGAGACTGGGCCCAGTGCAATCTGGAGACTGGGCTCAGTGCAGTCTGGAAGCTGGGCCCGGTGCAGTCTGGAGACTGGGTCCGGTGTGATCTGGTTACTGTGCCCGATGCGGTCTGGAGTCTGAGTCCGGTGTGGCCTCGAGCCTGCGCCCTGTGTGGTCTGGAGACTGGACTTGAAGCAGTCTGCTGACTGGGCCTGATGCAGTCTGGAGACTAAGCCCTGTGGTCTGGAGACTGGACCTGGGGCAGCATGGAGTCAGGGCCAGGTGCGTTCTGGAGACTGGGTCCAGTGTGTTCTGGAGACTAGGCCCGATGGAGTCTGGAGACTGGGCCTGGTGTTGTCTGGAGACAGGGCTCGGTTCAGTCTGGAGACTGGGCCTGCTTCAGTCTGGAGAGTGGGCCCGGTGTGGTCTGTATAATGGGCTTGGTGCGATCTGGAGACATAGCCCAGTGAGGTTTGGAGACTAGGCCCAGTGTGGCCTGGAGAATGGGATCATTGCGGTATGGAAACTGGAACCAGTGTAGTCTGGAGACTTGGCCTAGTGTGGTCTGTAGACTGTGCCCAGTGCAGTCTGGTGACTGTGCCCAGTGTGGGCTGGAGACTGGATCCGTTGCAGTCTGATGACTGGGCCGGGTGCAGTCTGGAGACTTAGACCAGTGCTGTCTGGAGACTAGGCCCAATGCAGTCCGGAGACTGGGCATCGTGCCGTCTGGAGGTGGGGCCTGGTGTGTTCTGGAGATTGAGCCAGGTGTAGTCTGGAGTTGGCGCCCAGTATGGCCTGAAGACTGGGCCGTATGTGTTCTGGAGAATCGGCCTAGTGAAGTCTAGAGACAGGGTCCTGTGTGCGGTGCAGACTGGGCCTTGTGTGGACTGGAGACTGGGCCCTGGGAGGTCTGGTGACTGGGCCCAATGCGGTCTGGAGATTGGGTCGAGTGCAGGCTGGTGACTTGGTCCGGTACAGTCTGGTGACTAGGCACAATGTGGTCTGCAGACTTGGCCCAGTGTGGTTTGCAGACTGGACCCGGTGCAGTCTGGTGACTAGTCCCAGTGCAGTCTGGAGACTGGGCCCAATGCGATCTGGAGTGAGCTGGGTGCAGTCTGAAGACTGGCCCCGGTGTAGTCTGCAGACTGGGCCCAGTGCGGCCTGGTGACTGGGTCCGGTGCAGTCTGGAGAGTGGGCCCGGTGCGGTGCAGTCTGGTGATTAGGCTCAATGCAGTCTGGAGACTTGGCCAGGTGTAGTCTGGCGACTGGGCCTGGTCCGGTCTGGAGACTGGGCTTGGTGTGGTCTGGAGACGGGGCCAATGTGTGGCCTGGTGACATGGCCCTTTGCAGCCTGGAGACTGGGCCTGTGCGGTCTGTAGAGTGGGCCCGGTGTAGGCTCGTAACTAGGCCCAGTGCAGTCTTTAGACTTGGCCTGGTGTGATCTGGAGACGGGGCCCGGTGCAATCTGGTGATTAGGCTCAGTGCAGTCTGGAGACTTGGCCAGCATCGGACTGGAGACTGGGCCCAGTATCGCCTGGAGACCTAGCCCTTTGCATCCTGGAGACTGGGCCTGTGTGCTCTGGAGAGTGGGCCCGGTGAAATCTGGGGACTAGGCCCAATGCAGTCTCTAGACATGGCCTGGTGCGGTCTGGAGACTAGGCATGGTGCTATGTGGAGACAGCGTCTAGTGCAGTCAGGACAGGGAGCTAGTACACCCTGGAGACTGGACTCTGTGCAGCCTGGAGTGTGGGCCCGCTGCTCAACAGAGTTTGGGTCCGATGCGGTCTGGAGACTGGGCCCAGTGCAGTCTGGAGACTGGGCTCAGTGCAGTCTGGAAGCTGGGCCCGATGCAGTCTGGAGACTGGGTCCGGTGTGATCTGGTTACTGTGCCCGATGCGGTCTGGAGTCTGAGTCCGGTGTGGTCTCGAGCCTGCGCCCTGTGTGGTCTGGAGACTGGACTTGAAGCGGTATGCTGACTGGGCCTGATGCAGTCTGGAGACTAAGCCCTGTGGTCTGGAGACTGGGCCCTGTGGTCTGGAGACTGGACCTGGGGCAGCATGGAGTCAGGGCCAGGTGCGTTCTGGAGATTGGGTCCAGTGTCTTCTGGAGACTAGGCCCGATGGAGTCTGGAGACTGGGCCTGGTGTTGTCTGGAGACAGGGCTCGGTTCAGTCTGGAGACTGGGCCTGCTTCAGTCTGGAGAGTGGGCCCGTTGTGGTCTGTATAATGGGCTTGGTGCGATCTGGAGACGTAGCCCAGTGCGGTTTGGAGACTAGGCCCAGTGTGGCCTGGAGAATGGGATCATTGCGGTCTGGAAACTGGAACCAGTGTAGTCTGGAGACTTGGCCTAGTGTGGTCTGTAGACTGTGCCCAGTGCAGTCTGGTGACTGTGCCCAGTGTGGTCTGGAGACTGGGTCCGTTGCAGTCTGATGACTGGGCCGGGTGCAGTCTGGAGTCTTAGACCAGTGCTGCCTGGAGACTAGGCCCAATGCGGTCTGGAGACTGGGCATCCTGCCGTCTGGAGGTGGGGCCTGGTGCGTTCTTGAGATTGAGCCAGGTGTATTCTGGAGTTGGGGCCCAGTATGGCCTGGAGACTGGGCCTGGTGTGGTCTAGAGCTTGGGCCCCGTGCAGTCTGGTGACTGGGCCAGGTGTGGTCTGGTGACTTGGCCTGGTGCGGACGGGTGACTTGGCATGGTGCGGTCTGGTGGCTGAGCCCGGTGTTGTCTGGATATTAGGCCCTGTGCAGCCTGGAGACCGGGTCATGTGCGGTCTGGAGACTGGGCATGGGGCAGTCTAGAGACTGGGTCTGGTGTCGGGTGTAGACAGGGCCGAATGCGGTCTGGAGACTGAGCCCAGTTCGGCCTGGAGACTGGTTCTTGTGCCGACAGGAGCCTGAGTCCCGTGCAGACAGGAGACTGTGCCCAGTTCGGCCTGCAGACTGGGCCTGGTGCAGGCTGGAGACTGAGTCTTGTGTGGCCTGGATCCTTGGCCTGGTCTGGCCTGGAGGCTGGGCTCAGTGCGGCCTGGAGACTGAGACACGTGCAGACTGC
>NW_025200268.1:4453-6441 GCF_004010195.1 Chiloscyllium plagiosum | reverse complement strand
GTTTCGCTCTGCTCGCCCAGAATATCTGTGAATTACCACATTCATCCGTTATCATTTTGGAAATGCTTCATGGTGTCCATATCTCCTGTACGATCACAGTAAAACGTCTTCACCTCCCTAGGCCCAAGTCCTGGTCATAATTGCCAAACTGTCCAAATATTTGGTGACGCCATCACTTGAACTCTCCCGATTTGTGTCCAAGGTTGTGGACAATGACGTTGAACCAATTAATAAGATCCAGATTAAAGGAGTACTTGACTGAAAATAAATACAGTACTACTAAGGGACTGTAAAATGTACAGATCGGGATTTCCAAACATCAAAGCTTCATTAAACAATCCTGGATGTCAGACAAACAGGACATTCACACACCTGGGTCAGACTCAAGACTCAATCCTCCCGACACAGAAAGGTTCCTGTATCAAACAACATACGGTATTGGAATCAAATGCAGTTGTTGTGAGCAGGACATAGCACATGGGTTGAGGAAAATTGTCCATGGGGATGTTACGAATCATGAATCTAATTTAGAATCCAAACTGAACAGAAATAATCCAGTGAAGAACTCTGTGAGTAACTTCTGGAATACATCTATTTTCGTCGAAAATGGGAACCCTCTTGGATAACAATTGAGAATTACTGCGTGTGTGTGTGTGTGTGCGCGTGTGTTTCTGTGGGGATAGTTGGGAGTGAGTTAAATTTCTATTGCTGCTCAGATTATACATATCTTCAAAATGTTTGGTTAGGCATCATCGAGGGAACTTTACTCTGTATTTAACCCTGTGTTGTCAATTGATCTCACAGCTTCCTATATACTGTTTTCAAGGCTCCAACCGTTGCCATATCTTATATTTGCTCGTATCCTTTTCAGACTGTCCTTCAGCCATTCAGTGACATCCCGGACTCAGGGAGATAGCGTACTACCTGGTGTCGCATCTGCACTGTCACAGATATCTGCCTGATGCCCGAACAATGCAATCCCCTTATCACTATTGCTCTCCACTTCTTTTGTTTTCTCCATTAATTAAATTCAGAGAGAGTTCATTTAAACTCGGAAGCAACAAATGCAACTTTTCGATTTGAAAATGGAGGGAGGCAGAAAACAGGGCCACTGCTGAAATTCTGTCCAAGCAACAATGTTAAACCTTTTCATGGTTCTGTGGTTCCTAACATTTGTACATTTCCTGTACGATAGTATTGAAATATTTCAGGGGGTGGGTGCTGCCTTGTTACGGAATGATGAAATGGGAATAAATGACCTAGTTCTCCAAAAATATATAGTTGCTTTCATTCAGAAAGTGGTTGCTGGTTCCTCTCGTCGCGGCCAGAGGGGATCGCTCTCCCTCACCTCACGGCCCTGGCACGAATCACCTGTTGCCTCCTCTCACTTCCTCGTTGTCAGACTTTCCCCGCTGGTTGTGGCCATCCTTTTTGTGACGTCACTGCGTAGCCGTTGGCGCCTTTGAGTCATTCAGGGCATTGTGAGACTGTCAGAAATAATAGAATGTACAGGGACAGGAGCAAAGTGTCCCAGAGAAAAAAAAAATGCTGCTTGTACAGTGACACTGGGAGGCCAGCAGAGGGCGGTATTTTATCACTTTTTAAAAAAGAGGGACAGACTGTCAGAGAGAGTCAGATACATTTCTTCATCAAATTTTAATTAATTCATTGATTGATCAACTCACGTTAACACTTCCGGTAATATTGGATCGACACCCTCACTCCCAGGCCCCCCCCTCCCCTGTTTTGGGTAGTTCTTGTGCAGGTGGCCCTCTTCCTAACAACATTTGCAGCTCTTGGACTCCTTGTGCTCCTTACTCTGATATCCTCCTCTTTGCAGTTCCTGCTCAGGTTCATTTTACAGCCGGCTACCATACACCGAGAAGAACGTAAAGTCTCACACAATCTCATTACTAGGATGAATGTTTGAATCATAAGCATTCATATTACCTGTGTGGTATTTCAATAATCCCATGCATGCTGAAACC
>NW_025200268.1:616-2836 GCF_004010195.1 Chiloscyllium plagiosum | reverse complement strand
GCTTAGTGACATGGTGTTAAGACGACAATCTTTCCCTCAATGTCAGCAAAACAAGGGAACTAGCCATTGACTTCAGGAATTGGACTGAAGGACACACACTGGTCTCTGTCATTGTTGCAAATTTGGAGGTGATGGACAGCTTCAATTTCCGAGTAATAAATATTACAAACAATCAGTCTATCCATGTCAACTCTACAGTCAAGAAAGCACTTCAACGCATCTACCTCCTCTGACGGGGAAGAAAATCTAGCATTGTAGCAATGACTCTGACCAATTTTAACATTGCACTGCAGAAAACATTCTATCCAGACGCTTCGTATGGTAACTGGTCTGGCCGTACTGCAAGAAATTGCAGAGATGCATGTACCTAACACAATCCATCACGCAAATCATATTTCCTTCCATTGACTCGTTATTGAATTCCCACTGCTTCAGGAATGCAGCTATCACAATCAAAGGCCCCTCCCACCACCGCAATGCTCTTTCCCAAACTCTTCCATCGGACAGAAGACGCAAATGTTTGAAAATAAGCACGAATGGATTCAGGAACAATTTCTTCCGTGCTGTTATCAAACTTATGAATGGACCTGTCATATATAGAGTTGATCCTTCTCTGCACCTGTTCAAAAGCTGTGAAACTACATTAAACTGATGTCCTTGTGTAAAGTATGGTTTGTACTGAAGAGAATGCAACATAATATACTTCACTGTTTCTCAGAATGTATGATTATCATAAAACAAGCAAAATCAATCTGCATACCATACGTCTGGGTCTGGTCTGCTCGATAAGACTTTAAACCTATGTCTCCTGTGGTCTGTGTAAAAGACTTCCATTATCCATTACTTCCATGACTGTCATTATTTCGAAAGGATCTATTTCGTATCCCTCAGCCTCGTCGTTCATGTGAAAGAAATGATTTATTATATTGTCCCGCATCATTTATGATGGGAGGTGGCAGGATTGCAGAGTTTCTGTCTGATCCGTGAGTGATGAAGTCAATTCGCCTTGTCTATCCATTGCTTCTTATGGTTTCTGGCATGCAACTATGTCTGTGCCGTAGCTTCACCAGTTTGACACCTTACGTTTAGATGTACCCAGTGTATGCACTCATAGAACATAGAACATGAGAAAAGTACAGCACAGAACAGGCCCTTTGGCCCTCGAGATTTAATCCTAATGTCAAATATAGTAACTTAATCTACGCACCCCTCAACTCACTGCTATCCATATGCATGTCCAGGAGTCGCACCAATGTTCCCAATGACTCTGCTTCCATGACCACAGCTGACAACCGATTCCATGCATTCACAACTCTCTGCATCATGAACCTACCTCTGACATCTCCTTTATACCTTCCTCCTAATATCTTCAAACTATGACTTCTCATACCAGTCAATCCTGACCGGCGGAAAAGTCTCTTCCTATTGATTGTATCTATTCCTCACATTATTTTCTATACCTCGATCAGGCCTCCTCTTTTCCTCCCTCACTCCCGAGAGAAAAGTCCGAGCTTATTCAAACTTTCTTCATAAGGCAAGCCCTCCAGTCGAGGCAGCATCCTGATAAACCTTCTTTGCGCTTTCCCCGAAGCCTCTGCATCTTTCCTATATAGGGGGGAGACCAGAACTGGACACAATATTCCAAGTGTGGTTTCACCAGGGACTTGTTGAGCTGCAGAAAAACCTCGCAGCTCTTAAACTCAATCCCCCTTATGAAAGCCAAATCTCCATATGCTTTCTTAATATTCCTATCCACTTGGGTGGCAACTTTGAGGGATCTATGTACTTGCATACTCAGATCCCTCTGTTCCTCCACACTGCCAAGGATTCTGTCTTTAATCTTATGTTCAGCATTCGTGTTCCACCTTCCAAAATGCATCACTTCGCGTTTATCCAGGTTGAACTCCATCTGCCATTTCTCAGCCCAGATCTGCATCCTATCTATGTCGCGTTGCAGCCTGAAGTAGCCGTCTATTCTGTCGACGATACCTGCAACCTTAGTGTCATCTGCAAACTTACTAACCCACTCTTCAACCTCCTCATCCAAGTCATTTATAAGAACTACAAAGAACAGAGGCACAAGAACAGAGCCCTGCCGGACTCCAATCAACACTGTCCTCCAGGCAGAATATTTTCCATCTTCAACCAAGCTCTGCGTTCTGTCAGCCAGCCAATTCTGAATCCAGATCGCCAAATCTCACTGTATACCATACTTCCTGA
>NW_025200268.1:0-539 GCF_004010195.1 Chiloscyllium plagiosum | reverse complement strand
ATTTGTACAGTGCATCTTGGAGGCTGTCATTGATTTACACCATGCAGAAGGACTGGTTAATACTTACAAACAGTCTCTAACACACTCATTAAAAGGCAGAGCCGTTAGGAACAGCTGAAACAAAAATAAACCAGGTTTCTTCAGGATTGAAGCACCTATCACTGCCGCGAACAGAGAGAGCTCCTGAGTAGGTGAAGACTTCCCTGTATCTTGTTCAGAGTCCCAAACTGTTTAGTTGCCTGAGAACCAATCACATCGTTGCTGGTAGCAGAAAGCCTTTGTCAGTGGTGAACTAGTGGCCAATCATCAATGAGCTCCTTGTCACAAACAAAGGCTGCATTTGTGTATAACTCCGTTCATCTCCAATCACACTTCAATTATTGGGTCACTATCGGGTGAACTGCTGTCAAACCTTGCAGCTATCCTCCACTTTCGATCTGTTTGTAAGGTCGCTCTTTTAACATTTTAGTCCACAATTACACTCAATTCTTTTTTAAAAAAATGTTTTTTTATATGTATTCGCCCTGAGAAAACTAAAA
>NW_025200267.1:0-6441 GCF_004010195.1 Chiloscyllium plagiosum | reverse complement strand
TGCATTTGTCATGCATCTGACCACTCACCTAACCTGTCCAGGACACTCTGTAATCTCCTATCATCCTCCTCTCATTTCACCCTGCCACCCAGCTTAGTATCATCAGCAAATTTGCTAATGTTATTACTAATACCATCTTCTATATCATTAACATATATTGTAAAAAGTTGCGGTCCCAGTACTGATCCCTGTGGTACCCCACAAAATGGAGCAGTTTATCACTACTCTTTGTTTCCTATCAGCCAACCAACTTTCAATCCAAGTTAGTACTTTGCCCCAATACCATGTGCCCTAATTTTGCTCACTAATCTCCTATGTGGGACTTTATCAAAAACTTTCTGAAAGTCCAGGTACACTACATTTACTGGATCTCCCTCGTCCATCTTCACAGTTACATCCTCAAAAAATTCCAGAAGATCAGTCAAGCATGATTTCCCCTTCATAAATCCACGCTGACTCTGACCTATCCTGTTACTACTATCCAGATGTGTCGTAATTTCATCCTTTATAATAGACTCCAGTATCTTTCCCACCACTGATGTCAGACTAACTGGTCTATAATTTCCTGCTTTCTCTCTCCCACCTTTCTTAAAAAGTGGTGTAACATTAGCCACCCTCCAATCCGCAGAAACTGATCCTGAATCTATCGAACTCTGGAAAATAGTCACCAACGGATCCACGATTTCTCGAGCCACTTCCTTCAGTACCCTGGGATGTAGACCATCAGGCCCTGGGGATTATCAACCTTCAGACCTAACAGTCTTTCCAACACCAATTCCTGGCAAATATAAATATCCTTCAGTTCAGGTCCTTCAGCCACTGTTACCTCAGGGAGATTGCTTGTGTCTTTCCCAGTGAACACAGATCTGAAGTACCAATTCAATTCTTCTGCCATTTCTTTGTTCCCCATAATATATTCCCCTGTTTCTGTCTTCAAGGGCCCAAGACTATCCTCCCCACTATCAACACCAATTTGTGTCATCTGCAAACAAAAGTTCTACACACATCCAAGTCATTAATGTAAATAACAAAGAGCAAGATGGGATTGACCCCATCTTGCTGGTAACAAAATCAGGATGCCAAAGAAGAGCTACAAATTGTCTTTGACAGGTGGGATGAAGGAAAACAAATGCTTTTATAAGTGTGTTTAGATTAAGAGGATTGAGGTAAAGAGTGGGACTTATTAGAGATCAATGGGGTAACCTGTGCATGGAGCCAGTGGGCATCAGTAAAGTCTTAAATGAAGACTCGCCTGTATTCACAAAGGGAAAAGACATCATAGCTGAGATATCAGTTGGGATGGTGAAATTCTAGAACATTATTAGAAGGCTTAGGAGGCATACAGGTGCATAAGTCCCCAGGGTCTGCTAGCAACCTAGGATGCATACTATGGGAGGCAGGGGAGGAGATTTGGTGGGGTTCTGGTGAAGATAATACTTTAGTCACAGGTGAAGTGCCAGATGGCTGGAGGATCGCAAATGTGGTTCCTTTGTTCAAGAAGGGCAACAGGGATAGGCCCAGTAATTACAGTTACTTTGCCAATGGTTCAGAAATTATTGGAAAAACTTCTGAGGGACAAGATTATTCACATTTGGAAAGGCAGGAACTAATGAAGGACAATCAGCATAGATTTGTTAGAGGGTGATCCTATCTGGCTGAGTCTTTTGGAAAGGTGATTAATTTATTGAGGGTAGTGCAGTTGATGTGGTTACATGGATTTCAATGAGGCCTTTGAGAAGGTCCCACTTGATCCAAAAGTTAAAACCCAATGGATCCAAGGCAAGTTGTCCATCCAAAATTACCCTTCAAATCAGAGGCAAGGTAATGGTTGAGGGTTGTTTTTGCAATTAGTAGCCTGTGATCAGCACTTTATCACAGTAGTCAATGCTGGGACTTTGATCTTTGTTGATCTTAATGACTTGGATGTGAGTGTAGAACTTTTGTTTGCAGATGGCACAAATTGGTGTTGATAGTGAGGAGGATAGTCTTGGGCTAAGTATGATATTGATCAACTGGTAAATTGGATATAGCAATGGTAGATGGGATTTAATCTTTAAGAGTGAGATGATGCATTTTGGGAGGTCTAACAAGAGGATATATACAATAAGTAGGTCTGTGTTCCTCTACTGAAAAACAAAAGGGTCATAGTGTGTTATCCATAGATCCCTGAAGGTGTCAGCACAGGTAAGCAGGCTAATGAAGATATGTGGGGTGCTTTCCTTCTTTAACTGGGGTGTAAAATATAGGAACAAGAAAGTCTTATTACATCTTTATAAAACATTGGTAAGATCCCAGTTGGAATACTGCATGCAGTTCTGGGTGCTACACTATCAGGAGGATGTGATTGTATTGGAGAGGGTACAGAGAAGATTCACCAGGATGTTGCCTGGTATGAAAAGACTGAGGAGAGACTGAATAAGCTGGGTTATTTTAGTTGGAGTAGAGGAGGCTGAGGTGGGTATACAAAAGGTATGCAAAATTGAGGCATAGATAGTAGATTGTGAGAATCTGTTCCCCAAGGGCAGCACGGTGGCTCAGTGGTTAGCACTGCTGCCTCAGCACCAGAGTCCCAGGTTTGATTCCAGCCTCTAGCGACTTTCTGTGTGCAGTTTGCACATTCTTCCAGTGTCTGCGTGGTTTCCTCTGGGTGCTCCGGTTTCCTCCCGCAGTCCAAAGATGCGCAGGTCAGGTGAATTGGCCATGGTAAATTGCCCATAGTGTTAGGTGCATTAGTCAGGGGGAAATGGGTCTGGGTGGGTTACTCTTTGGAGGGTTGGTGTGGACTTGTTGGGCCGAAGGGCCTGTTTCTACACTGTAGGGAATCTAATCTAATCAAGACAGACGTGTATAAGACTAGAGGGCATCAGTTTAAGGTAAGGAGCAAGTACTTTGGAGAATCTAAGGAAAATGTTTTTCACCCAGAGGGTGTTAGAAATATGGAACATGTTGCCTGTGAGAGTGGTGGAGGCAAGTACTCTTGCAGCACTTATGGAGCACTTAAAACGTCAGGCATAGGCTACAGATCTGGTGCAGGTAAGTAGAATTAGTGTAGAGTTTTATGGTCGACATAGAAAGAGACCCTTCTGCCTACTTTGTCTATGCTATATGACTCGATACCTGGAATTAATAGTAGAGCAGTTTGAGATGGGAATAAAGGACTCAATAATGAGAAAATAATATTCTTGATTGATTTGTGGGACAGCTCCTGATTTCATTAAGTCTCTAATTTTATCGATTAGGACTTTGCAGGCATGATTTAAGTCGAGTGTTTTATTGCAATGGGTAGTTCATCCAATTTTGCACTTGTAATGTTCTGATACAATATAATCTTACTAGACATTTTCAGAGGATAGTTAACTGCACTCCTGCAGAGTCTAAAGTCCAGTACAGCCCAGGAAAGTAAGTACACTTCCCTAAATGACATTTAGATTAGATTCGATTAGATTAGACACGGTGGGCGACACGGTGGCACAGTGGTTAGCACTGCTGCCTCACAGCGCCAGAGACCCGGATTCAATTCCCGTCTCAGGCGACTGACTGTGTGGAGTTTGCACGCTCTCCCCGTGTCGGCATGGGTTTCCTCCGGGTGCTCCGGTTTCCTCCCACAGTCCAAAGATGTGCAGGTCGGGTAAATTGGCCACGCTAAATTGCCCGTAGTGTTAGGTAAGGGGTAAATGTAGGGGTATGGGTGGGTTGCGCTTCGGTGGGACGGTGTGGACTTGTTGGGCTGAAGGGCTGTTTCCACATTGTAAGTAATCTAATCTAATGACATGAGTGGTAAAACACTTTTGGTTCAATATACAAAATGAATGGAAATATACCCTTTGGCACAATGAGCCTGATCTGTAATTTAGTAAGTAATGTTTGATCTGTTGCTGTTTTGAATTCCACATTCCCATCTACCCTTAGATTCATGCTCAGCATTGGCATTATCCACTTAAAATATGCAATGCTCCCATCTCTACTGCATTCTGAGGCAGAGGCAGAGTGAACCAAAGTCATGCAGCTATGGGAAAATACTTTCCTCCTCATTTGACTGATAGGGCAACACCAAATTGCTCCATAAGAGGAGCAATTCTTCTCACATCCACCATGGCAAGACTATTCAGGATCTAATAGACTTCAAACCAGACACACTTTCAAACTCTGTAGAGCAATACAGCACAGAAGAGGCCTTTTGGCCCATCAGGCCTATTCTGATCTATCTAAACTAATCCCACTTTCCAGTATCTGGCCTATAACCTTGAATGGTCTGATATTTCAAGTGATCATCCATCTGCCTTTTTAAAGGTCATAGAGTCAGATAGCATAGAAACAGATCCTTTGGTCCAACTAGTCCACACTGACCATGTTCCCAAAGTCCCACTTGCCTGTATTTGGACCATATCCCCCTCAACCTTTCCTATTTGTGTACTTATCCAAATGTCTTTTAAATGTTGTAACTGTACCTGTATCTAACACTCCCTCTGGCAGTTTATTCCACATATGAACCTCTAAGTTTAGAAAATTAAAGTTGCTCCTCAGGTCTCTTTTTAAATGTTTCTCCTCTCGCTTTAAAAATATACCCCCTACTTTTGAACTCTTCCCATCCAAGGAAAAGGTGTATGCTATTCACTTTACCTTCCCCTCAAGATTTTAAAAGGGACCTGGGAGGCAATGTTTTCACACCCACACTGGTTTGTGAGGAATGAACTGCCAGAGGTATGATATATGCCGGTATTGTTACAACACTTTAAGACATTTGGATATGTACAAAAATAGGCAACATTTAGAGAGATATAGGCCAAATGCATGCAAGTGGGGCTAGTTTAGTTTGGGAAACTTGGTTGGCATGGAAGAGTTGGACCGAAGAGTTGATCTGTGCTGTATGATTCGTATTAACAGGATGTTTGAAGTATCTTTCACCATAAAGATTGATGCTAAACATCTATTTAGCTCCTCTGCCATTTCCTTGTTCCCCATAAATGTCTCCCTAGCTTCATTTTCTAACGGGCCTATGTTCACTTTGACCTGTCTCGCCCTTTTTATATACTGTATTTCAAGAGTTGGATTGAGGAAGGCAGAACAGTGGATGTAATCTATACAGACTTCATAAGAGGTTAGATCACATGGAATGCAGAGAGAACTAACCATTTGGATACAGAACTAGTTCAATGGTAGAAGACAGAGGGTAGTGGTTATTTTTCAGACTGGAGGCCTGTGATCAATGGTGTGCCACAAGGATCAGTGCTGGGTCCACTGCTTTTCATCATTTATGTAAATGATTTGGATGTGAACATAGAAGGCATGGTTAGTAAGTTTACAGACAAAATTGAAGGTGTAGTGGACAACAGCAGAGTGAGATCTTGATTAGATGGGCCAAGGAAGACAGACGGAGTTTAATTTAAGTAAATGTGAGGTGTTGCATTTGGAAAGGCAAATCCAGGCAGAACTTAATACACCTAATGGTAAGGTGTTGTGGAGTGTTCTGAACAAAGAGTCCTTGGGTTGCAGGTTCATTGTTCTTTAAAAGTGGAATCGCCGGTTAGACAGGATAGTGAAGGCGCTTGGTATGCTTTCCTTTATTGGTCAGTGCATTGAGTATAGAAGTCGGGAGGTCATGTTGCAGCTGTACAGGACATTGATTAGGCCACTTTTGGAATACTGCATGCAATTCTGGTCTCCTTTCTGTAGGAAGGATGTTGTGTAACTTGAAAGGGTTCAGAAAATATTTAGAAGGATGTTGCCAGGGTTGGAGGGTTTGAGAGAGGGAGAGGTTGAATGGGCTGGGGCTATTTTCCCTAGAGCATCAGAGGCTGAGAGTTGACCTTAGAGGTTTATAAAATCATGAGGAGCATGGATAGCATAAATAGATAAAGTCCAAAACTAAACAGCATGGATTTAAAGTGAGAGGGGAAACATTTTAGAAGCTACCTAAAGAGCAACTCTCTCATGCAGCGGGTGGTATGTGTGTAGCATGAGCTGCCAGAGCAAATGGTGGAGGCTGGTACAAATACAAAAGGCATCTAGATGGGTACATGAATAGGAAGGGTTTAGAGGGATATGAACCAAATGCTGGCAAATGGGACTAGATTAATTTAGGATATCTGGTTGGTGTGGGAGACTTGAACCAAAGGGTCTGTTTCCGTGCTGTATAACTCTATGACTCTAAGCTCTTATTGTCAGTTCTTATATTCCTCGCTAGAGTGCCCTCATAGTTTATTTTCTCTATCTTTATTATCTTGTCAGTCCACCTTTGCTGGATTCAGAATTTACCTTGGTCTTCGGGTCTGTCACTGACTTTGGCCTCCTTTATATGCTTTTTAGAGTCATAGAGATGTACAGCATGGAAACAGACCATTCTGTCCAAATCGTCCATGCCGACCAGATATCCTAACTCAATCTAACCCCACCTGCCAGCACCAGCCCATATCCCTCCAAACTCTTCCTATTCATATACCC
>NW_025200266.1:3861-6441 GCF_004010195.1 Chiloscyllium plagiosum | reverse complement strand
CCTTGAACACTACTATGTCCTAGCCCTCCTGCTCTTACACACAACCCGTTGTTAGCCACTAACAGTCTCCATTATCAGCTATTCAACCTCCTAGCTGGATCATTATCCAATTGGCAAGTGCAGGTGGCATGTGGCTCAGTGGTTGGCACTGGTTCCTTGCAGCACCAGGGACCCGGGTTTGACTCCAGCCTTGGGTGACTGTCTGTGTGGAGTTTGCACATTCTCCCTGTGTCAGTGTGGATTTCTTCTGGGTGGTCTGGCTTCCTCCCACAGTCCAAAGATGTGCAGCTCAGGTGAATTGGCCAGGCTAAATTGCCTGTAGTGTTAGGTTCATTAGTCAGAGGGAAATGGGTCTGGGTGGGTTACTCTTCAGAGGTTTGGTGTGGATTTGTTGGGCCAAAAGATCTGTTTCCACACTAAAGGGAATCGAATCTCAATCTAACTGTTCTTCTCTCTCATTGGGCTCTATCCCCAATTATCTATCATTTACTCTTTACTGCCTCCCTCGACTGTATTGTTTTAGCTACCATCAGTTCTGTGGAAGGGTCACCGGGCCCAAAATGTTCACTCTGATTTCTCTCCACACATGCTGCCAGACCTGTTGAGCTTTTTCAGCAATTTCTGTGTTTGGCCTGAATTGAATCCTAGTTAAAGTGACATTTTTATTTAAAAATTCTCACCCTTGTTTTCAAAATTCATGGCCTCACCCCTCCCCATATCTGTAAGCTTTTCTCCTCCAATCGTTTTGAGATATCTGTGATCCTTTAACCTGGCATTCTGCACATCTTCAATGTGAAGTGGTCTTCCATTGGTAGGCTTGTCTCGAGTTGCCATGGCCCTACAATCTGAAATGAGTTTCCGAAACCTCACCTTCTTTCCTTCCTCTTTTAAAATCTCTTTCTCTTACGCCAAGCAATGAGTCAACTGCTTTAGTAGCTTCTTATATAGCTTGGAGCTTAAGGCACTACGTACATATAAATTATCATTGTCACCCTCTCTGGCATAATATGGAGGAGCACATGTTGGACTGGGATGGACAAAGTTGAAAATCACACAACACCAGGTTTATTTGGAAACACTAGGTTTCAGAGCCCTGTTCCTTCATCTGGTAGTAGTGGAACAAGACCATAAGACACCTAACTTATAGCAAAATTTGCTGATGAAGGAGCAACCTCTAAAAGTTAGTGCTTATAAGTAAACCTGTTGGACTATACCTGGTGTTGTGTGATTTTCAACTTTGACCCTCTTTGGCAGCATTGTTTGAGTTGCATTATATTACACCTAAACCACAGATTGTATTACACCTAAAACACAGATTGTATTACACCGAGACCACAGATTGTATTACACCGAGACCACAGATTGTATTACACCGAGACCACAGATTGTATTACACCTAGAACA
The DNA here is from genome assembly GCF_004010195.1 of Chiloscyllium plagiosum. NCBI lineage: Eukaryota > Metazoa > Chordata > Chondrichthyes > Orectolobiformes > Hemiscylliidae > Chiloscyllium > Chiloscyllium plagiosum. Next base: position 5,037 of record NW_025200266.1, on the reverse strand, counting down.
CAGATTATATTTCACCTAGACCACACATTATATTACACCTTGACCACAGGTTATATTACACCTAGACCACAGATTATATTACACCTAGACCACAGATTATATTACTCCTTGACTACAGATTATATTACTCCTAGACCACAGATTGTATTACTCGTAGACCACAGATTATACTACACCAAGACCACAGATTATATTACTCCTTGACCACAGGCTTTATTACTCCTAGACCACAGATTACATTACACCTAGACCACAGATTATATTACACCTTGTCCACAGGTTATATTACACCTTGTCCACAGGTTATATTACACCTAGACCACAGATTATATTACACCTAAACCACAGATTATATTACACCTTGACCACAGGTCATATTATACCTTGACCAATGGGTACATTACACCTTGTCCACAGGTTATATTACACCTGGACCACAGATTATATTACACCTAGACCACAGATTATATTACACCTTGACCACAGGTCATATTATACCTTGACCAACGGGTACATTACACCTTGTCCACAGGTTATATTACACCTGGACCACAGATTATATTACACCTAGACCACAGATTATATTACACATTGTCCACAGGTTATATTACACCTAGACCACAGATTATATTACACCTAGACCACAGATTGTATTACACCCAGAACACAGATTATATTTCACCTTGACCACAGATTATATTACACCTAGACCACAGATTATATTACACCTAGACCACAGATTATATTAGACCTAGACCACACATTATATTACTGCTTGACCACAGATTATATTACACCTTGACCACAGATTATATTACACCTAGACCACAGATTATATTACACCTTGACCACAGGTTGTAATACACCTAGACCACAGATTATATTACACCTAGACCACACATTGTATTACTGCTTGACCACAGAATATATTACACCTAGACCACAGATTATATTACACCTTGACCACAGGTTATATTACACCTAGACCACAGTTTATATTACACCTTGACCACAGGTTATATTACTCCTAGACCACAGATTATATTACACCTAGACCACAGATTATATTATACCTTGACCACAGGTTATATTACTCATTGAACACTGATTATAATATACCTAGACCACAGATTGTAATACTCCTAGATCACAGGTTATATTACACCTTGACCACAG
>NW_025200266.1:0-1411 GCF_004010195.1 Chiloscyllium plagiosum | reverse complement strand
CTCTCACTTAGAATATTGATGTATATTTATGTTCCTTAAAGAATTGAAGTTTTGACCCTGGAAATGTTCAGTGAATGTGCTACTAATGTTGCTAATGATGCAAAGTTAATAATAACTGGTTGTTGATTTTAGGCAGAGATAAGGGAGGCTGTGGCAAGCATTGCCACTGAATCTAAAGAGGACATCCCGATATCTGATGTCTTGACAGATGAAATCAACAGACAGATCTCACCACCTCATCACCTCTCCATGGAGCAGAGTTCTCCGCTCAGAGGCAGTACTGGTCCCTCGGTAATTTCTGTCACTATGACCTATACAACATTTGGCCATTTGTGCATTCACATCCTTATCTATTTATCAAATAGATATCAACCCTGTTAATTTAAGTATATGCAGTGTTCCATTTTGCAACTGGGAATTAGATTTGAATTTCCTCAAATGTGTATTCAAATGTGCTAATGACAGAAAAAGAGATGAGAGCCATATTGTGATGACAACATAAGGAATCAGCAGAATATAAATAGGTTGAGTGAGTGGGCAAAAACCTGGCCGTTGGAGTTTGATTATAGTGAAATGTGAAGTCATGCACTTTGGTAGGAAGAATCAAAAGGCAAACTGTTATCTAAATGTAGAGAAATTCCAAAACAACAATTGCAAGGCAGAGTGATCTTATGCATGAGCATTCTTATGCATGAAACACAAAAGGTTTGCATAGCAAGTAATCAGTAAGGTAATGGAATTTTGGCCTTTATTGCTAGTGGCTTGGAGTTTAAAAATAGGGGAAAAAAATAAGGACTGCAGATGCTAGAGATCAGAGTTGAAGAGTGTGGTACTGGAAAAGCGCAGCCTGTCAGGCAGCATCTAAGGAGCAGGAGAGTCGACTTTTCGAGCATAAGCTCTTCATCAGGAATCTGCACTGTCAATAGTTACCATTCAATACTGCTAGTCCAAATGCCTGATACATGTTACAGACTCTGTGCAACTAATTTCTGAAACCTTACCTCTACGTCACACATAAAAAATGTTATAGTGGGCAAAATGACGGATTAGGTATTGGGAACTAATAAATAATTGAATTATACTTATTAATAAATGTGTCCATATTATTGGAAATGGATTTTATGGAATTTCTTAAATGATAATACATGTCAGCATTTCAAGAAAACTCTTGAAGGTAACAAGGTTGATGTGATGCATGACAAATCTTGCTTCATTGTTTTATCCTGAAAGATTATTCATTTCTTTCTCACCTTCTTCATCCAGCAGTTGAAGCCTATGGCATTCGCTTTCTTAATCACGGACTCAATCTGCATGTTTACCTTGAGAGAATCCTCAACTAGCACTCCCAGATCCCTTTGTACTTTGGCTTTACGAATTTTCTCACTGTTTAGAAAGTAATCCATGCTTCTAT
>NW_025200265.1:5397-6440 GCF_004010195.1 Chiloscyllium plagiosum | reverse complement strand
TAGAACGAAGAAGTAACCTGAAGAAGGAACAGGATAAAGTAATTCAGATGTGAGTACAGAAACATTTTCCGCAGCATTTTGAGGAAAACTGACAAACGGCTCTGAGAAAGAGTTTGTCTTTCAGAACTGTTAGTTCAGAGATGTTTTGTCCCAATTTAGCACTTAAGAAATTGACTCAATGACTGTCATTTTTCAACTGAACCAAAAAGGCAAAAACAAAGTCACCAAGAAAAGTTGTAAGCATTGCATATGTCTTCCTTGGTGCACAAGTGCTGAAATTCAGCTGTCTCAATGCTATTTCCCAATGTTGATTTCCAGTCAGGGAAAGAAAGATTTGTTGCTCCTTATGAAAATCTTAAATTGAACATGAATTCATGACATTACAAAACAGCAAAGGCAGCAGTTCTGTCAGAGTAAGTGAGAATTTCATATCGGAGATGAAATCAAATGGGGAGAAACGCTGAAATCAGTTGCTTTTGCCTGCTCAGACACAGTAGTACAAAAATGATCCTTTTTGAAACATCCAGGTTTTTAAAGGATTTAAAAAAGTTGGATGCAAAAACGTTGGTTCTGTGACCAGAGCGCCTCGTATCGAATGACTTGGAGATACAGGTTTTGGACTGGGATGAGCAAATTTATAAATCACACAACACCAGCTTACAGTCCAACAGGTTTAATTGGATGTACGAGCTTTCCGACTGGTGCTCATTCGTCAGGTGGTTGTGAAGTACACTGTTATGAAACACAGAATTTATAGCACAAATTTGCAGTGTGATGCAACTGAAATTATACATTGAAAATTACCACGATTGTTTGCTAAGTCTCCCATCTGTTAGAATAACAATGTTAGCTTCACTTCTTTCATTTGTAAAGCGCAAAACTTTTTATTTTAAAGTTACATTCTCAGGTGAACTTGAAGAATTGGTGTCAGCCCCCATGTGCTGCTGTCTTTTCCATAATGTTTAGACTGATTCTAATTTAATAAATGATTTAACAGAGGCTGACATGGATTCATGTAGTTTTTGAGCAAAGTACAATGTAAT
>NW_025200265.1:0-4594 GCF_004010195.1 Chiloscyllium plagiosum | reverse complement strand
TGAAACCATTCAATACAGGAACAGACTTGATGGTCTGAATAGTGTCTTTCTGTTCCTAAAACATTGGCCTAAATATGAAGCTGCATAACCGACCTGAGTAAAATGTGCCAAATTAAAAATACGTGGACCCCCGGAACACTGAACCGAGGTGAAATGTACAAAGAACATCACAGAAAGGGCAGACAATGTGGGTAATTGATCCAGAGTGGTCAGTATACCAAGGTAAACAGCAAAACCAATATTCATTATCTACATTAAACCTGGCTCCACTAGGCATGCAGTTAACTCTCACAAACCACCATTCCCCTTCCATTTTAGTGACGCCCTCTCCGTTCTTGATTTAAACTGAGTGAACATCAGGCCAGTGCAGCTGACATTGCTGATGTGGACCTGTAACATGCAGGGAAGCGATTCGGAATGCTGCACAACATCATTCTGCTTCGAAAGATCAGGCAGTATTTCATATTGTTTTCTGTAAATGTTAACCTTTAACAAGCCAAGACAGTGAAACTATTGAATCCTCATCACTATACTACCAGGGAAGATTTCTGTTAACACCACCCTGGACACCATGAGATTCGTCATTCTATATTGCCATCCTTCTGTGCATGATCCCATCGGCTCCATTCCGGTCTTGTTGGTTGGTTTACAATACTGAGGTTATCCAATCATCTTTGTATTGCAGTTTCTGATGTATGAGACCTTCTTACTGAGCTGGCAATGTGCTGGCTCAATGGTAATAACACTGGTCTTGTAAACTAGAAAAGTGCTTGAAATAGCCCATTCCTGTTTTTAATTCAATTAACTTGAGGAAAACGGTTCGACAAGACAAGAGAAAACGGGTGTGAGCAGTGATCCAGTTTGCCAGCAAGAACGAGGTGAGACAGTATATACTAGAGAGAGATGGGGAAAAAATGGGCAAGGAACACTGGGGCGGGAGGGGCTGAATGCTTCTGTTCTTTGCTGGTGTTGAAGTCTGAAATAAGACAATATCAGCCAAGTGGGTGAAATGTTACTATCTGCTTGTTTTCTCCAGAGGCCTGTGTCACTCTTGGGGAAATGTGTCTGCGTGCTTCAGTCTATGCGTAAAAATGGGATTCAGCTCCCTGACCGGGTGTGAACACATTTTTCCCATCTCAAACTTAAATCCAATTTATTGTGTCTTACGAGATTAAAACGTTCCAAAGAAATTAGCATTGAAATGAACACGTGAAACGTCAGAGTTCACAAGGTTGCAGACCAAGTGCTGGGAAGTGAGATGATTGGACCCATTTCTGTGCTGTAAACATTCGATAATTCAATCATTTTTAAGGGCAAACATATCTGCAGTGACATAATTCCAAAAACCGCATTATGAAGAAACTGTGCAACTGCTTCTGCCCTCATCCCTGGTGGTCTAGTAGTTAGTATTCAGCGCTTTGACTGAGTGGGCTGGATTTCATTACCGTTCAGGAAATCAGGACTTCTTGTTCATGATGCAGAGAGCGCAGCTCTACCAGGAATCTGTTTAATGCCTAAAATCAGTCAATACCCCAGCACTTGAATGAAGGTAAAAGTGCCTTCCCTCTCTCTACACAGTCGGACAGTTAATCCTTCATCCTCCTCTGATTCCACTTCCCAAAGAGTTTCAAAGAACTGTCAAAACTGAGTCTCAGCTATTTCATTTCTGTATGCGCGATGTTGTGGAAGATCATCTGGACTTTAACCGACCGTTCGTGGTGTCGATGGTACCCATGACTTGGATGTGTTGGTATTGGACTGGGATGGACAAATTTAAAAATTTCACAAAGCCATATTAGAGCCCAACAGTTCACAACCACCTGATGAAGAAACAGTGCATGGAACACTGCTGCTTCCAAATATGCTAGTTCGATACAATCTGATGCCATGTGATTTTTAACTTTGATGACCCTTGGTAATGTTTAACTGATCGTAGACAGTAAAAGAATTTTCGTTCCTGGAGATGAAAATGTCAAATATTATCCACCTCAGTGGAACAAAAAAGATTACTTTGGATGTGTGCTGCATCTCCACAATGCGCTTGCGCAAAGCAAAAGTCGAACCTGCACCCGCCTGATCTGTAGCCAGCTATACGAATGGCTGAACCACTGACCAGATGCGCAGCTGAGATTTTACACGCTGCAGAGCTGTGATGCGAATTTTGACAGGAGCAATAAAAATAACACTCACAAGGTGAACAAAGGTGAGTCACCATCAATGATTCACTTCACATTGTCCTAAAAAAATGATCAGGCACTCAATGAGGTCACTGCTGATCAAGGAACTTGCAACTTACTTTGCTACGTTTTCACCATAATTAGTGGTAAACTCCAGCCTAATCATAACATCGCATATCCCCGTTAATTTTCAGATTTAGATTATGTTAATGATCTGTCCGTATTTGCAGGAAACTGAATGACATGAAATGAGTGAAAACGTCCTCCTGGTGATGTAATCTAGTGCAGAGTCGGCCAGAAAAGAAAAGTCAAAGACTTGAAGCATCACTCCCATTTCTCTCTGTACCAATGCGTTTTCCTGAGTTGAATATTTGCAGGACTTGTCTTTAATATCTAATGAATTAATTATTTTCCCATGACAGAATCTTCATAAATCAGTTAACACCTGAGGTGTTGAAACCTATTTTACTTCAGATTAAAATAGTTGAATACCCTTTCCACCAGCCTAATGTCCCAATACTCTCTCCTCTTCCATGCAAATACAAGCTGCTCCAAGAGAGGTTGGAGCTCCCAAACTGACGTTCCAATGTTCCTTGCTGCTTCATGTCAATACAAGCTACTCTAGTTGAAGTTGCAGCTCCCAGTCTGATATCTCAATGCTCCCTGCTCCATGTCAATAAAAAACGTCCAGTTGCTGTTGGCTCTACCAGTCTGATGTCCCAATGTTCCCTGCTGCGTCATGTCATTAAAAACAGCTCAAGGTGAGAGTGGAGCTCCCAGACTGATCTCGAAAAGTGCCCTGCTCCATGTCAACTGAAGCTGCTCCAAATGAGGTTGGATCTCGCAGTTTGATGTCCCAATGCTCCCTGCTGCTTCATGTCAATAGAGGCTGCTCCAGGTGAGCTTCGAACTCCAGACTGATGTCACAATGCTCCCTGGTCCATGTCAACAGACGCTGCTCCAGATGAAATGGGAGCTCCCATCCCTGGCTCTTGTTGACGTTGTAGCACCCAGTCTGATGTCTCAATGCTCCCTGCTCCATGTCAATAGAAGCGGTCCAGTTGAAGTTGGATCTACCAGTCTGATGTCACAATGCTCCCTGCAGCTTCATGTCAATAAAAGCTTCTCCAGGTGTGCTTGGAACTCCCAGACTGATGTCACAATCCTCCCTGGTCCATGTCAACAGACGCTGCTCCAGATGAGGTGGGAGCTCCCATCCCTGGCAGATCACACACCTCTATACCATTATGGAAATACTGCCCACTGACCATTTCCACCACTGGAGCCATTGGTGCAATATCCACATCATGAGAACCTAATTTTACTTTTAATCACCACCGACTCATTATTTCCAAAGGACTTCTTTCTAAAAACTTATTTTGCATGTGCATATTGCAGTCAATCCGAAGTAAGATAATCGTTCTAATTGACATATACTCACTAGAAATCACATTCTATTTTTCATGAGTAACTGCTACTTAGCAAGGACAATGTTTTTAATGGAATCACTCTTTTATTTCACGTTAGGGAATTTGGTTTGTATTATTTAAATTGACGTTGGTCACTGTGTAAAATGATCAAATAGATCTCAATTTCTGAACAGAATTGGTAATGTTGTCATCCACCTTGAAATGTGGTGTTTACTTCTTTCAGCCACACGGGTATTAGAACGAACCGTCTGTTAATGAGATGCGTATAAAGACATTTCAAATCAGTTTTCATGTTTATGCTGCATAAATCTGCGGTTATTGATACACAGTTTAGATTCAGTCCCTGCAGTTAACTTGCTGACTTCTCCAGTTGTTCATAGTTCAATATGATGCATCAAGTGTGTGCAAAACGAGAGGGAGTTTGCTTCCCATTTCTTGTCCAGCATTTATCAATGGCGAGAGCAAGGGGGAAAGGATAAGACCAATGTGTAAGTCTGTCCGTGCCCATGCACGGCACCCACATCGGTAATTCTCTACTGTGCATTTATAGCCAGTTCTCGGGTGCCCCTACACCCAGCCCCTGCCACTTTTGAAATACCTCCATTATTTCGTGCTGTCTCATCTGTGCTCTTTTCATCAAGATGAATCACTTCTACCCAACTGCTACAAATTTCATCTGATAAAACACTCATTAAAAATCGCATGCATCAACATGCACTTCGCATCTCTCATTATTTGGTTCTCCTGGATCTCTTTCATACGATAAAAGTTCACAGCAACTTGACTTGGAAACGACAATCGCGTTCCTGTTCATTGTCCCAATTCAATCTACATTTCAATGCAGTTTCGGCAACAGACTCAAATTATTCTTTGAGATTTTATTACAGCGTCGATGCATTTCAACAGACCATTGGACAGCTGTGATCATCCAAAGATAGCAAAATTTAAAATCATTGATAACAGCGACGAGAGTGGGATTCGAACCCA
>NW_025200264.1:0-6440 GCF_004010195.1 Chiloscyllium plagiosum | reverse complement strand
GAAATTTTTAACTTCTTTTATTCACCATCATTGAGTCCCGTTTTGCTTTTGCGAATTATACCTTTGAGGGATATATATATATATATATATATATACAGTAGACCTTACAGTGTTTCTGTAAATAACAGACATTGCCTGTCTTTCATTAATTCATTTAACATACTTTTCAGATTCACCAAATTTCTTCGCATATCTTAATGGCTTGCCATGATTCAGGTATATACCCGAAATATAAGAAAAAAAGTGTTTGTATTCAGACATCATATAAAATGCAATATATTAAGATCACTATTCCCAAAGGCTCCTTTACAGCAAAGTCTTCGATTTGCTCTTCTGATCACACAACACCAACTCTAAAATTGCCTGATCAATAGCTCGTTGCTCAACATACTACGAAAGCAACCCAGCTCAGACACACTCAACATTAACATTCACTTGATTAAACACTGATTAGATATAATTTCAAGCTATCCATTATTACTGCAGTACCCACAAACCTCTATGTCTAATTCCTGTTTTATGACATATTTACATTTCTATTGCAGCTTTCACTTTGATAAATAACTCCCATGAACGTTGCTTCCCCTTGCTGTTCCTAAGATCCACCTCACCAGATTCTGTGGAATCTGAGTGACGTGGGCTTTGGGGAGGTTAATGGTAGATTCAGGCGAGATGTTTGGCGGAGCATATCTTATTATTTAAATTATCTCACCACATCTTACATGTTCCTCTCAAGTGTCATTGTGAGATTTTCTCCAGCTCTCCCATTATGCTGGTGAAGAGACAGCTGAGCCTGCTCTAACCTGGGTGGGAACCTTACAGCAGGCTGGTAGAGTGTTGCTGCTGCTGTAACGGATCTTGGTGAGATCACATCAGGAGTACTGTGCACAGGTTTAATCTCCTTCCTGTAAAGGATATTGGAATTAACTGAGATTATTCCCTCAACTGGTTTCTGCAATAAAGGTGTTAATAATAAAATCTCTGCAGTGTGAAACCAAGCCATTTTGACCCATCGACTCCACACTGATCCTCCGAAGACCATCCCATCCAATTCCACCACCCACCCCATCTAATCTTGTAACCTGGCATTTTCCATAACTAATACACATGGCCTCCATATCCCCGAACATTATGGGTAATTTAACGTGGCCAAACCACCTAACATGCTCACCTTGGGACTGTGGGAGGAATCTGGAGAGTGAAATTGAATCTGATTCTCTGATGCTGTGAGGCAGCAATGCTAACCACTATGCTACCTAATGTGGTCAACACAACTGGTCTGCACAGTTCAGTCTTTGAAAAGTGACATTTGGGCAGGGATATTTCATAACTCCCCAAATCTGTCATTGAGCAACAGGAGGAGGACATTGAGGTCTTGAGCGGCTTGGTCAGAAACAGGTGCAGGACATTCAGGCCTTCAGGACTAATGTCAGAACACCAGGAGGACTTTCAAAAAACTATTGGGAATGAAGACAAAATGTTAAAATACGTTATGGAGGAATTAATAACTGGAGATTTCCAAAGCCAAGCCACAATCCAGCACAGTCGACATAGTTTTATGAAGGATAAATCATGTTTGAATGATTAGACTAACTTTCTTTAAAGAAAGGGTAACAAGCAAGATGGATAATGGGGATCCTATAGATGGATTATATCTGGACTTCCAGACATGAGTGCGTAACGTGCATCTTAAAAGATTAATATGCAAGCCAAGAACACATGAGATTAGGAACAATTTACTTGCTTGAGAGAGGATTGGCTAACCAGTAAGACATAATATGGTGCCGCTGGTTTTGGACTGGGTTGGGCAAGGTCAAAAATCAAATGACACCAGGTTAGAGTCCAATGGGTTTATTTGTAAACACAAGGTTTCATTGCGCTGCTCCTTCATCAGGTGTAAGAGAGAGGAAGACATTAAACACAAAGTTATAAGGGAAAGATCAAAGAGTTGCACAACTCATGTAACTGAATTGTCCACAAACCTAAGATGGCTCTTAAGTACTTAATCATTTAGAATGGAGGTGCGAGTTTGATTGATTAATATGCAAATCGCAGAATTTATTTCAAGTCACTGCCTGGAGATACCTTCAGGTACTATCAATGTAAATGAAGTAACACTTGCGGTCAGACAATGTATTCTAAGCGTGAGGCCTTGTTTGGAATCTGTCTGTGTCTTGACCTGGAGTCAGACTGGTTTGATTTACAAAGTAGGAGTAGCACGTATGCATATGAGTGAGTGAGGCGTGTGTCTGTTTGAAGGGAAAAGAGAGACACTGTGTGTACATGAGAGAGAGTGAGGTGGAGTGTGCGTCTGAGCGCGGGAGGGAGAAAGAGAGGCTGTGTGTGCATGCGTGTGTGACAGATTGGAATGCGTGTGTGGAACGTGAGAGCGGGGAGTGTGAATGTGTGTGAGGGGCTGATAGGGAGAGTGTGCATCATTGTATGTAACGGTGAGAGTGAGAGTATGCGCTTGTCCAGGCTACGATACAGACAGATACGGCTGATCCCTTTCCGCACACATACTCACTCCGTGGTTTCAGTGCTTCCCCTCTCTGTAGCCTCGGCTCCATTTGTTGTTCATGTTACAGACCCAGATTCTGTAACTACAGTCCCCGTGCTCCATCCAGATTTGGGTCACCAAATCTTCGGGTCTCCCTGAATGTCTGAGGCAGCTCACATCACAACCTCCAGCAAACCATCCCCAGCAGCTCCACTAACCTTTCAATAACTGGAGTCAGCCACAAGCCTCTCAGCTACAATTTAGATGCCTGGTCCTTTACAATTATACTCAAGGGTCTTCCTCGTGTTACTGACCGCACGATCAACTGAGAGAGACAAACAGAGGCGTTCCGCGAGCAGGCGCATACCAAATTTCAAACACGTGACTCAAAGCTCCTGGAACACCTGTCCATGGAGCACCACATGGGACATATCGAGAAGTGAACAATAGCCTGACACACACCATTTCTATGTTTCTGAGCTTCACCATGCCAGCAATCGATAGTGGAGGGAGTCAAAAGCCAAAGCCAGGGAAAGATACAGAAAAAAAAACTAATAATTAATTCACTGATAGCTTGGTGAAAATGTGGATAAGGAGATGGGGCGATTGGAATAACTGGATAAGTGAGACAACAGTAGGCCCAATCTTAAGAATGCACACATTGAATGCGGACATTGCCAGATCAGCTGAAATGGCCCATTGCTTCAAAGTTTGAATCTTCTTCACAGAACCAGCCCAGATATCATAAACTGGGGTAAGGTGACTGCAAAGATTGAGAGCTATGCAGACCGTGCTGGTGGACTACTCCATAAACTGGACTATCTGCTCAGCATGGGGAGCATTGCAAACGTTTCCAGGATATTGCAACCCTCTACCACCACCCTCGGTCTCCAGCCTTTGAGCCAATTTTGTATCCAAATGGCTAGTTCTCCATGTATTTCATATGAACCAACCTTGTTATACAGATGACCATGTACAATGTTGTTCAACACCTTACTGATGTCCCTATCGACAATGTACACTTCTCTACCTCAATTCATCTTCTTAGTCGCTTCTTCAAAAAATCTCAGTCAAGTCAGTGAGTCACAATATTGCTTGCACAAAGCCATGTTGACTATCCCTAATCAGTCGTTACCTTTCAAAATGCGTGAAAATCCAATGCCTTGTAATCCCCTCCAACAACGTACCCACCACTAACGTCAGGCTCACTGGATTTTCCTTATTACCATTCTTAAATCATTTAACTAATGGCACCACGTTAGCCAACCTCCAGTCTTCCAGCGCTTTTCCTGTGGCTATTGATGATAGCAAGGGGCCCATCAATCATTTCCCTAGCTTCCCACAGAGTATAGCTAACATCTAATAAAAACCAAGGCAATTTTCTTCCTTTGCATGATTTAAGATCCCCAGCAGCTCCTCTGTAATACAGACGGTTTCCTCGATTTCAATACCTATTCCTCAAGTTCCCTCGCTTCCATATCCTCCTGCACAGTAAATACTGATGCAAAATATTCGTTCAGTACCTCCCCCGTTTCCTGTGGTTCTGCACATGGGCAGCCTTGCTGATCTTTAAGGCTGTCCTATTCTCTACATAATTACTCTTCGTCCTTGACGTATTTGTAGAATTCCTTTGGATTCTCCTTAACTTTATTTGCCAAAGCTATCACATGTCCCCTTTTTATGCTCCCAGTTTCCTTCTTCAGTATTTTCTTGTTGCCTTCAGTCTCTTCTAGTGATTCACTTTAAATCATGAATTAAGAGGCTAATGATGACCATTCCGATTGTTGGAAAATCCATCTGGTTCACGGAAACCCTTTAAGGAAACGAACTGCCATCCTTACCTGGTCTGGCCTACATGTGACTCCAGATCCACAACAATGTGGTTGACTGTTAATTGCCCTCTGGGTAATAGATGCTTGCCTAGCCAGGGACGCATTCATCCCATGAATGAATTAAGAAAGAAAATCTCAATTCCTGCTGTCTATACCTGACATATCTTTCCCTCTTATCTGTGACCAGAACCTCAATAACTTCAATCCTTCAGCATTTCTTATGTGTACCAGCCTTACCCTTCATCCTAACAGGAAAATAATGTCTCTGTACTCCTGACATTTCATTTTCGAAGGCTTCCCACTTCTCAACTGGCCCCCTTCTCTGCGAGTATCTGCCCCAATCGACTTTGGAAAATTCTTGATTAATATCACCAAAAATGAATTTTCAACAATTTAGAACTTTATGTTTGAGACCTGTTTCATCTTTTTCCATCTCTATTTTGCAACTAATAGAATTATGATGACTTGCCATAATGTGCTCTTCCACTGACACCTCAACCACCCCCTCCTCACTGCCTTATTTCCCAAGCATAAGTGACGTTTAGCTCCTTCCGTGCGATGGAGACCATTGGTCAAGCAGCTGCAGCCTTGTCACTGGGATTGGGGTCTGCAGAGTCTTCAACTCATTGGGTTGAACTAAACAATAATTTATCTCAGTGACATTTTCATTGAGGGATCGTCTGCACGAGGCTGAGCTAGTTTCCTGGTGCTATCTTATCGAACTCAAATCATTAACTACCCACCCACCTCACATTCAATACCAGCCCGATTCTCCCATCCATCATGGCTGGAGGTACTCACCATCGCCCGGATGCCCTTGGATATTCCGTGATCCCTGAAAATGGTGCCACCATTAAAGGGCCAATGGGCACATGGTTGAGCTTTCTCAGTTAGGAGCTGCCTTGCACAGTTAACCCCGAGCATGGCAGATAAGGGGCAATTTCACCATAGTTTGTCAACGAGGCACGGAGGTCCTGGTAGATGTGCTAGTACAGAGGGGGACCATTCTCTTCCCGGGGGGTGGAGGGGGGCACACCACCAGACCCACTGAGCACTGTCTGAGCTCAGTGCAGTATCTGCGGTCTGAAGAAATGTTCAGCAATACAGGACCAGCATCAATAACCTTCCCCGCTTTGTCAGGATAAGTGTTATTGTATTCTCTCTGCTCCCTCACACTCACTGTATATCTGTTATACCACCAACACACGAACAAGGCTAATGCTCCACCATTCTCACTGCTGCAAGCAGCACCTTCCTTCTCTCTCTCTTTCCACTCCACACTGTCTCCCTCATTCGTAACAATGCTTGCATACAACACTATGGACTGACTCCCACTGGACACCACTTCAACATCTCCCCCCCCAACCCACAACAGCACGTACAGCAGGGACCCCCACTCCCACCTTCACACCGTCCCTTCATTTCTTGCATTCCAAGAGAAACAGCCTGGAATAGGACGGAAAGGGACAAGCCAGGTGGTGGAGTGCCCGATGTCCATCTCTCCCCACCACCACCCGTACCTGTGTGTCTGTATTTGACTCTGTGAGTATCTATATGTAAGTGCAGGTCTGACCGTCTCTGTAGTGCTGAAAATGAAACAATCTCTCCCTCAGCTGGCCTCCCCACCCTACTGCAGTAACAGCGGCAGAGAGTGACAACCCTCGCGTATTCAGTCCGGGAGGGAGAGAGAGTGAGAGAGCTCATAGCACGATCCAAACTGACAGCACCATCAACACACACACACGAGCAGGCTCGCACACGCAAAGCTGGTGGATGGAATGTTGCAAATATACTTGGGCCTTTCAGAATGGAAATGCTCATCTCTGAGTGAACCATTTTGTCAGGAGATGGCATGGATTGATTTCTCATTCTGTGATTTGAAATGCTTAAAACTTGCGTGTGAAAATATTGAGAAGTCCCGAAAAAGGCCCAGTAGTGTCGCCAATGACACAGGAACAACATTGCTCAATATCGAACAAAACTACTCTATGCTTCCAAAGATATTATTGGAAAAATCAAACGCCCGTGCAATTTGAGAGATTCACAGTGAATGATTTGTTATCTTCTGAGCGAGCAAAAAACTCTGCCGTTGATGCAGTGGTGTGGGG
>NW_025200263.1:0-6439 GCF_004010195.1 Chiloscyllium plagiosum | reverse complement strand
CCCACCACCTCTGTTAGTGAGGAAGATTCCCCCATCACATACCACCTCTGTTACTGAGGAAGATTCCCCTCACACCCACCACCTCTGTTAGTGAGGAAGATTACCCATTCACACACCTCCTCTGTTACTGAGGAAGATTCACCCATCACACACCACCTCTGTTAGTGAGATAGAATCCCCCAACATCCACCATCTCTGTAAGTTTGGAGGATTCCACCATCACACACCACCTCTGTTACTGAGGAAGATTCTCACGTCACCCACCACCTCTGTTAGTGAGGAAGATTCCCCAGTCACACACCAACTCTGTTAGTAAAGAACATTCCCCCTTCACCCACCCCCTCTGTTAGTGTGGAAGATTCCCCCGTCACCCACCAACTCTGTTAGTGAGGAACATTCCCTCGTCATTCACCACCTCTGTTAATGAGGAACATTTCCCCTTCACCCACCACCTCTTTTAGTGAGGAAGATTCCCGCGTCATCCACCACCTCTGCTAGTGAGGAAGATTCCCCCATCATACACCAAACTCTGTTACTGAGGAAGGTTCTCCCAACACACACCACCTCTGTTTGTGAGAAAGATTCCCCCAACACACACCACCTCTGTTAGTGTGGAAGATTTCCCCATCACACACGACCTCTGTTAGTGAGGAAGATTCACCCATCACACACCACCTCTGTTAGTGAGGAAGATTCCCCGGTCACACACCACCTCTGTTAGTGAGGAATATTCCCGCATTACACACCACCTCTGTTAGTGAGGAAGATTCCCGCATCACACACCACCTCTGTTAGTGAGGAAGATTCCCCGGTCACACACCACCTCTGTTAGTGAGGAATATTCCCGCATTACACACCACCTCTGTTAGTGAGGAAGGTTCCCCCATCACACACCACCTCTATTAGTGAGGAAGATTCTCCAGTCAGGCACCACCTCTGTTATTGAGGAGAATTCCCCCATCACCCACCACCTCTGTTATTGAGGAGGATTCACTCATCACCCAACAACTCTGTTAGTGAGGAAGATTCCTCCATCACACACCACCTCCTTGAGAGAGGAATGTTGCCCCATCTCACACCACGTCTATTAGTGAGGAAGATTCACCCATCACCAACCACCTCTGTTAGTTTAAGAAGTAGCCCCCATCACCCACCACCTCTGTTAGTGAGGAAGTAGCCCCCCTCGCCCACCACCTCTGTTAGTGAGGAAGATTCGTCCATCACACACCAACTCTGTTAGTGAGGAACATTCCCCCATCACACACCACCTCTGTTAGTTGGGAAGATTCCCCCGTCACCCACCAACTCTGTTAGTGAGGAACATTCCCCCATCACACACCACCTCTGTTAGTGAGGAAGATTCCCCCGTCACCCACCAACTCTGTTAGTGAGGAAGATTCCCCAATCACCCACGACCTCTGTTAGTGAGGAAAACTCCCCCGTCGCCCACCAACTCTGCTCGTGTGGAATATTCTCCCGTTTTCACCTCCTCTGTGATTGAGGAGGATTCCCCCATCATACCACCTCTTTGAGCGTGGAAGATTCCTGCAACACACACCACCTCTGTTAGTGAGGAAGTTTCCCCCATCACCCACCAACTCTGCTAGTGGGGAAGATTCCCCCATCACACACCTCCTCTGTTAGTGAGGAAGATTCCCCCGTCACCCACCACCTCTGTTAGTGAGGAACATTCCCACATCACTCACCACCTCTGTTAGTGAGGAAGATTCCCCCGTCACCCACCACCTCTGTTAGTGAGGAAGATTCCCCCGTCAGCAACCAACTCTGTTAGTGAGGAACATTCCGCTGTCACACACCACCTCTGTTAGTGAGGAACATTCCCCCTTCACCTCCCACCTCTGTTAGTGAGGAAGATTCCCCCATCACCCACCAACTCTGTTAGTGAGGATGATTCCCGCATCACACACTACCTCTGATAGTGAGGAAGATTCCCCCGTCACACACCACCACTGTTAGTGAGGAAGATTCCCCCATTACCCACCGACTCTGTTAGTGAGGAACATTCCCTCTTCACCCACCACCCTTTTTAGTGAGGTAGATTCCCCCATCACACACCACCTCCGTTATTGAGGAAGATTCCCCCATCGCCCACCACCTCTGTTAGTGAGGAAGATTCGTCCATCACACACCAACTCTGTTAGTGAGGACGATTCCCCTAGCACCCACCACCTCTGCTAGTGAGGAAGATCCCCTCGTCATCCACCACATGTGTTAGTGAGGATGATTCCCACATCACACACAATATCTGTTAGTTAGATAGATTCCCCCAACTTCCACCACCTCTGTTACTGAGGAAGATTCTCGCTTTACCCACCACCTCTGTTAGTTAGGAAGATTCCCCGAGCACCAACCACCTCTGTTAGTGAGGAAGACTCCCCCGTCACCCAAAAACTCTGCTCATGCGGATTATGCTCCCGTTTTCAACACCTCTGTTATTGAGGAGGATTCCCCCATCACACACCACCTCTGTTAGTGAGGAAGATTCCCCATCACTCACCACCTCTGTTTGTGAGGAAGATTCCCCCGTCACACACCAACTCTGTTAGTGAGGAACATTCCCCCATCAACCACCAACTCTGTTCGTGAGGAACATTCCCACATCACAGACCACCACTGTTAGTGAGGAAGATTCCTCCAACACCTACCAACACTGTTAGTGAGGAACATTCCCCCATCACACACCACCTCTATTAGTGAGGAACATTCCCCCATCACACACCACCTCTGTTAGTCAGTAAGATTCGCCCATCATCCACCAACTCTGCTAGTGAGGAAGATTCCCTCATCACACCCCACCTCTGTTAGTGAGGAACATTCCCCCGTCACACACCACCTCTGTTAGTGAGGAACATTCCCCCGTCACCCACCACCTCTGTTAGTGAGATAGATTCCCCCAACATCCACCACCTCTGTTAGTGAGGAAGATTCCACCATCACACACCACCTCTGTTACTGAGGAAGATTCTCGTGTCACCCACCTCCTCTGTTAGTGAAGAAGATTGGCCCATCACACACCACATCTATTAGTGAGATAGATTCCCCCAATATCCACCACCTCTGTAAGTTTGGAAGATTCCACCATCACACACCACTTCTGTTACTGAGGAAGATTCTCGCGTCACCCACCACCTCTGTTAGTGAGGAAGATTCCCCCATCACCCACCACCTCTGTTAGTGAGGAACATTCCCTCGTCATCCACCACCTCTGTTAGTGAGGAAGATTCCTTCATCACCCACCAACTCTGTTAGTAAGGAAGATTCCTCCATCACCCACCAACTCTGTTACTGAGGAACATTCCCCCGTCACCCACCACCTCTGTTACTGAGGAAGATTGGCCCATCACCCACCACCTCTGTTAATGTGGAAGACTCCACTGTCACCCACCAACTCTGCACATGAGGATGATTCTCCCGTTTTCAACACCTCTGTTAGTGAGGAGGATTCCCCCATCACACACCACCTCTGTTAGTGAGGAACATTCCCCATCACTCACCACCTGTGTTAGTGAGGTAGATTCCCCTGTCACCCACGACTCTGTTAATGAGGACCATTCCCCATCACAGACCACCTCTGTTAGTGAGGAAGAATCCCCCATCACACACCACCTCTGTTAGTGAGGAAGATTCCTCCATCACACACCACCTCTGTTAGTGAGGTAGATTCCCCCGTCACCCACGAACTCTGTTAATGAGGAACATTCCCCATCACCCACCACCTCTGTTAGTGAGGAAGATTCCCCCGTCACCCACCAACTCTGTTAGTCAGGAACATTCCCCCATCACACACCACCTCTGTTAGTGAGGAAGATGCCCCCATCACACACCACCTCTGTTAGTGAGGAAGATTCCCCCGCTGCCCACCAACTCTGCTTATGTGGAAGATTCTCCCGTTTTCACATCCTCTGTCAGTGAGGAGGATTCCTGCATCACACACCACCTCTGTTAGTCAGGAGGTTTACCCCATCACCCACCAACTCTGCTAGTGAGGAAGATTCCCCCATCACACACCTCCTCTGTTAGTGAGGAAGATTCCCCCATCACCCACCAACTCTGCTAGTGGGGAAGGTTCCCCTATCACACACCAGCTCTGTTAGTGAGGAAGATTCCCCTGTCACCCACCAACTCTGTTAGTGAGGAACGTTGCCCCATCACACACCACCTCTGTTAGTGAGGAAAATTCCCCCATCACCCAGCAACTATGTTAGAGAGGAAGATTCCCCCATCACACACCACCTCTGTTAGTGAGGAAGGAGCCCCCATCGCCCACCACCTCTGTTAGTGAGGAAGATTCCTCCATCACCCACCACCTCTGTTAGTGAGGAAGATTCGTCCATCACCCACCACCTCTGTTAGTGAGGAAGATTCCCCTGTCACACACTACCTCTGTTAGTGAGGAAGTAGCCCCCATCGCCCACCACCTCTGTTAGTGTGGAAGATTCATCCATCACCCACCACCTCTGTTAGTGAGGAAGACTCCCTCTTCACACACCACCTCTGTTTGTGAGGAAGATTCCCCCGTCACCCACCACCTGTGTTAGTGAGGAAGATTCACCCATCACCCACCACATCTGTTAGTGAGGATGATTCCCCTGTCACACACCACGTCTGTTAGTGAGGAAGATTCGTCCATCACCCACCAACTTTGTTATTGACGAAGAGTCGCCCATCACACACCACCTCTGTAAATGAGGAAGATTCCCCCATCACCCACCAACTCTGTTAGTGAGGAACATTCCACTGTCATCCACCACCTCTGTTAGTGAGTAAGATTCCCCCATCACCCACCACCTCTGTTAGTGAGGAAGATTCCCCCATCACACACCACCTCTGTACGTGAGATAGTTTCCCCCAACATCCACCACCTCTGTTAGTGAGGAAGATTTCCCCATCACACACCAGCTCTGTTAGTGAGGAAGATTCCCCCATCACACACCACCTCTGTTAGTGAGGAAGATTCCCCCATCACCCAACACCACTGCGAGTGGGGAAGATTCCCCATCATGCACCACCCCTGTTAGTGAGGAACATTCCCCCATCACACACCACCTCTGTTAGTGAGGAACATTCCCCCATCACACACCACCTCTGTTACTGAGGAAGATTCTCGCGTCACCCACCACCTCTGTTAGTGAGGAAGATTCCCACATCACATACCACCTCTGTTACTGAGGAATATTCCCCCAGCACCCACCACCTCTGTTAGTGAGGAAGATTCACCCATCACACACCACCTCTGTTAGTGAAATAGATTCCCCCAAAATCCACCATCTCTGTAAGTTTGGAGGATTCCACCATCACACACCACCTCTGTTACTGAGGAAGATTCTCCCAATACCCACCACCTCTGTTACTGAAGAATATTTCCCTAGCACCCACCACCTCTGTTTGTGAGGAAGAATACTCCGTCACCCATCTCCTCTGTTAGTGAGGAAGATTCACCCATCACACACCACCTCTGTTAGTGAGGAGGATTCCACCATCACACACCACTTCTGTTACTGAGGAAGATTCTCACTTCACCCACCACCTCTGTTAGTGAGGAAGATTCCCCCTTCACCCACCAACTCTGTTAGTGAGCAAGATTCCCCCATCAAACACCACCTCTATTAGTGAAGACGATTCATCCCATCACTCACCACCTCTGTTAGTGAGGAAGATTCCCCCGTCACACACCACCTCTGTTAATGAGGAAGATTCCCCTATCGCCCACCATCTCTGTTAATGAGGAAGATTCGTCCATCACCCACCACCTCTGTTAATGAGGAACATTCCCCCGTCACACACCACCTCTGTTAATGAGGAAGATTTCCCTATCGCCCACCACCTCTGTGAGTGAGGAAGATTCCTCCATCACACACCTCCTCTGTTAGTGAGGTAATATTCGTCCATCACCCACCAACTCTGTTAGTGAGGAAGATTCCCACTTCACACACCACCTCTGTTACTGAGGAAGATTCCCCCATCACACGCCACCTCTGTTACTGAGGAAGATTCCCCCATCACACACCACCTCTGTTAGTGAGGAAGAATCCCCCGTCATCCACCATCTCTGTTAGTGAGGAAATTTCCCCCGTCACCCACCAACTCTGCTAGTGGGGAAGATTCCCCCAACACACACCACCTCTGTTAGTGAGGAACATTCCCCCATCCCCCACCACCTCTGTTAGTGAGGAAGATTCCCCCGTCACACACCACCTCTGTTAGTGAGGAACATTCCCCATCACACACCACCTCTGTTAGTGAGGAACATTCCCCATCACACACCACCTCTGTTAGTGAGGAAGATTCCCCCGATACACTCCACCTCTGTTAGTGTGGAAGCTCCAGTTCTAACTTAATAGTGTTTCCCCCGAGTCTATAATCATGGAGTTTGGACAGAGGTTTTCATGAAGAAGTTTGTCAAAAGCTTTTCAGAAAT
>NW_025200262.1:1966-6439 GCF_004010195.1 Chiloscyllium plagiosum | reverse complement strand
TACTCAGAGAGGACATACTGGAGGGCTTATCTACAAGGGAAATATGGGTAAAGCTCAAACATAAGATGGGTGTAATCACGCTGATAGGATTATACTGTAGGCCCCCTAACAGTCACCGAGACACTGAGAAACAAATATGTAGGCAGATTATGGAAATATGCAATAAAAAATATTTTCACACTGGGTGACTTTCACTTCCCCAATATCAACAGGGACTCCCTTGCTGCAAAAGGTTTAGATCAGGCAGAATTTGTTAAGTATATCAGAGAAGGCTTCTTGAAATAGCTTGTGGATAGTCCAATTAGAGGATGGAGGGACGATACTGGACCTTGTGCTGGCAAATGACCGTGGCCAAGTGACTGACCTTTCAATGGGAGAGCAGCTTGGAAACAGTGATCACAACTCCTTCAGTTTTAAGATAGCAATGAGTAAGGATTAGTCAGGACCTTGTGGCAAGCTGATAAATTGGAGATGGGAAAATTATGTTAGTATTAGGCAGGAGTGAGAAAGTGTTAATTGGAAGGACTGTTATCAGGCAGGTCCACATTTGACATGTGGGAATTGTTTAAAGACCTGCTGACGAGAGTTCAGGACCTGCATATTCCAGTAAGGAGGAAGGACAAGGATGGCAAGGTCAGGACACTTGAATAACAATGGAGGTTATGAATTTAGTCAAAAGAGAAGAAGAAGCATATGAAAAGTTTAGGAAGCTAAAGTCGGACAGGGCATGTGAGGAATGTCAAAAAATCAGGAAAGAACTCAAGCAGGGAATGAGGACAGCAAGAAGAGGACATGAAATGACCTTGGCAAGTCGGGTTAAAGAGAATCCGAAGGCATTCTATACATACATTACAAACAAGAGGCTAACTAGGGAGAAAGTAGGACCACTCAAGGAAGGAGGGAACTTGTGCTTGGAGACTGAGGATGTGGGTGAGATCCTAAATGAGTACTTTGTATCAGTATTCCCCCAGGAGAAGGATATGGAGGATAGTGAGATTTGGGTGGAGCATGCTAACATGCTGCGGTATTTTGAGATCAGGAACGAAGTGGTGTTGGGTCTCCTAAAGAGCATTAAGATGGATAAGTCCCCAGGGCATGATGCCATCCACCTCAGGTTATTGAGAGAGGCAGGGGAAGAGATTGTTTGGGTCTTGACCAAGATGTTTGTGTCCTCATTAGCCACCAGAGAGGTCCTGGAGGACTGGCGAGTAGCTAATGTTGTTCCTTTGTTCAAGAAGGGAAATAGGGATAATCCAGGAAACTATAGACCGGTGTGTCTCACATTAATGGTTGGGATAGGGAATAGGATAGGATTTACACACATTTGGAAAAGCCAGGCCTAATTAGGGACGGTCAGCATGGCTTTGTGAAGCAGGGATCATGCCTGACTAAAGTGATTGCATTTTCTAAAACGGTGACAATGGTGACTGATGAGGGTAGGGCAGCGGATGTTGGCTACATGGATTTCAGTAAGGCTTTCAGTAATGTTCCTCATGCGAGGCTCATCTAGAAGATTAATTCTCAGTAGAATGGGATCCCCAGTAACTTGGCCACATGGATTCAGAATTGTCTTGCCCATAGAAGGCAGAGGGTAGTGGTAGAAATATGGGTGGAGAAATGATAGATGGAGTTTCATCTGGGTAAGTGTGAGGTGCTGCATTTGGGAATTCAAATGTTAAGGAAATGTATACAGTTAATAGCAGGACCCTGAACAGTATTGCTGTACAAAGGGATTTTGGGGTTCAATTCGATAGCTTCCCTAAAGTGGCCACACCAGTAGATAGGATAGTAAGGAAGGTGTATGGCATGCTTGCCTTTATTGGTTGAGGAATTAAGTACAAGAGTCAGGATTTCATGTTGCAGCTTTATAAGACTCTGGTCTGGCCACACTGAGGGTATTGCGTTCAGTTCTGGTCACCACTTCACAGGAAGGATGTGGAGGCTTTGCAGACATTGCAGAAGTGTTTTACCAGGATGTTGCCTGGATTAGAGGGTATGAGCTATAAGAAGCGTTGACAAAAATTAGGGTTGTTTTCTCTGGGGTGGAGGAGGCTGAAGGGAGATTTGATAGAAGTTTATAAAATTGTGATATTCAAAGATAGGGCTTTACCCAGAGATGAAATATCTAAAGTTAGGGAGCGTGCATTTAAGGTGAAAGGGGCAAAGTTCAAAGGAGATGTGAGGCGTAAGTATTTTACACAGAGAGTGGTAGGGGTCTGGAATGCACTGCCAAGGATGTTGGAGGAAGCAGATACAATCAGGGCGTGTGAGAGACTGTTAGGTAAGCACATGGTTATGTAAGGGATGGAGGGATATGGACAAGGGGCAGGCAGAAGGGATTTGTTTAAATGGGCGTCATTTTCACCACCACATCCTGGGCTGAAGTGCCCGTTCCTGTGCTGTATTCTTCTCGGTTCTATTTTCAACTAACGTCAGAGGCTGAGGGGCTATCTAATAAAAATTTTCAAAATTATGAGAGGCATGGAGAGAATGCACAGATGGAATCTTTTCCTCAGGATAAATTGAAAACTGGAGAGGCACCAGAACACATTACAAAGTGTGTCAAACAAACTTCACAAGATGCATGGGACATGCCTCAGTGAGGGTGAAGATCAGGTGTGTATTCTGAGACGAAACCAGACTTCCAGGCCCAACGCAGACACACCGAACGGTTAACTGTTAGCAACCCATTGAGAACCATTAGCAGCTGTTCAAGGTGATAAGACCAATTAGTTTGATTCCCCTGATTAGCCAAGTCCTTGGAAGATTCCAGAAGGTAGCCAGGAGGGTATAAGAACCCGGGTCTGGCTGGACTTGACTGGACCTCACTCTCCAGCTGATCTACAGGCAGGTCAGGATACAGCAGTGAGCAGAGCAGCTCACCGTCCGACCAGAGAGAGAATCAACTCATGAAGAGAGGTACAGACAGAACAATTCAACAGAGCAGCAAAACGTCTGGGAAGTGTTTTAATATTCAAAAGAATTGGATCGTTAGAAATAGAGTTGGTAAAATTGTCGAGTGTAGTTTTTCCCTTTGTTGTCTCCAATAAAGTTGGGACTTGGCTGACTGACTGCAGTCTCATGCTGTGTTGTCCTTACCTGATACACGCTAAGGAGCCTGGGTAAATAAATATTGTGTACACTGGTCGAGGAGTCTGCAGGCTCTTAGAAACACTCATTACTAGATAAAAGACATGGACTGTAGCAACTCAAAAACAGGGCTCAGCACCATCTTCGGGCAAGAAGGAATAAAAACCAATCTTGTCAGAATCTCCTACACCCTGAGAGGCAACAGGAAATACTGTGTGCCTATAAATTAATGATGACTTAACTGAAGTACTACTGCAGGTTCAGGTGTTTTTTAAAATATTTTTCATTTCTTCGATGTGAATGAAGAGCACTTGAACCACTCATATAAAGCTAAATCCCAGCTCCACCCATTGCTCTGAAATACAGACCCTGTAAATGTACAGATGGATAATTGAAACTTAGCCTCAGGTCTGCCGTTTGGGTCTGTCTTTCTTTCAGTGAATATTGTGTGGTCCTGATTTGACCAACAATTACACCATTGCTGTTCATGAGTGAGATACTGAGCTAATTTTATTATTTTCCATAAAGAGACGTACAAGTCACCATTTGGCCCGTTTCAAAATAATGTCTCCATGGCGATACAACATTTTAACGTTGAACCATGAGACATGCAAAGAAATATTGTTACGAGACATAAAGTGACTTCATTCACACCAGGACCAACCAAATCCCTGAATTTGCCTAACTGCAAATTGGACAATATGAGACACAAATTGGACCTGCAATTCCCCCAGGCTCTTTACTCCCTGGAACAGTGACACATCTTGTGGTAAAACCTGAACCAAGCAGGAATGAGGAGGTGGGTGGTGGGTGGGAGAGTGATAAAACACGGATTCGGAACACCACCTGAGACTGGAGGGAATGATCCCTGGCATTGGGAAAGTGGTCCGGGAAAAGGTCCAGGGGAAGGGGAAGTGAAGCCTGGAGCAGGGAGTGGTGAAGAGATGGGAGTGGGAGCTGGAGTGACACTTGGACAGACCAGAGGGTGGGAATGGAGGGACAGTCTCGAGGGGTTGAATATCCTATTCTGCCATCTTCACTCAGGAAAAAAAATTCAAAACATTAAATCCTAACCTTTCGCTGGGCTTCACCAACCAAAATGTGAAAATACATCAGGTTTGAGCTGACAGATCTCACAAGAGGAGTCACAGTCTCACTGCCTGTGTCAGTGGTTATAATCACATCTGTAGGGAGGAAAAACATTTCGTTGGAGGAGATTGAAAAATGCAGTCAGGGAGGTGAATGAGGAAAAGGCTGTAAACTTTGATTGAATGTCAGAGGGCTCCGTCACCTGGTTTACAGCAGAACAACAGTCAAAATTGATGAAGGGAATGCTGAGAGATGGGTTCAACCCATCGGGCCACCCCCACCCCAGGGGAAAAT
>NW_025200262.1:0-942 GCF_004010195.1 Chiloscyllium plagiosum | reverse complement strand
CCCCTCATGATTTTATAAACTTCTATAAGGTCATCTCTCACCCTCCGACACCCCAGTGAAAACATTCTCAGCCTGTCTAGCATTTCATTATAACCCGAATCCTCCATTCCTGGGAACATCCTGGTAAACCTCTTCTGAAATAAATTGATAAATGCATTGATAATCAGTGCTTTTTTAAGCACTCAATGATGAAATATATGACGTTTAAGAAGCAGTTCGGTGATCTAGTCTGTGAGCAGCGTTCTGATCACCTCGGGAGCTGTTCAGGAACACACAGGGCTTTACTGCATATCCTCAAGTTGCTGAAAGCAGCTGATTTTATTGATATTTGAAAAGTGAGATATTGGAAGAAATTGAGCAAATTCTGTTTCTCCATCACTGCATTTTACAGCTGCATTCACGTGGCTATGACTCCCACCTCATTGGCTTTTCCAGCTATCTTTCGGGTCATCAGCCAGTGCAGACACAACACATTCTATCTCTTCTTCCATGGAATTAAATTGTAAGTCCATAATGCATTGGAGCAGAATTTGGCCATTCAGCCCATTGAGTCTATTCTGCTATTCCATCATGGCTGATAGGTTTCTCAACACCATCCTCCTGCCTTTTCCCTGTTGCCCTTGATTACTTGTAAACAATCATTTACAAACATATGAATTAAGATCATAATTAGGCCAATTGCCAGAATCAGGAATCAGTGGAGAGTAAATGCCAAGGCAGTGGTGACCTAGTGACGGTCAGTGCCTGGGAAGCATTGGTCCAATCACAGTCAGTGCCAAGACAACAGTGATCCAGTGACATTCCATGCCAGGGAAGTGATGATCCAGTGTGAGCCAGTGTCAGGGAAATGGCGATCCAATGAGAGCCAGTGCCAGGAAAATGGTGACCCAATGAGAGCCAGTGCCAGGAAAATGGTGACCCAATGAGAGCCAATGCCAGGAA
>NW_025200261.1:0-6437 GCF_004010195.1 Chiloscyllium plagiosum | reverse complement strand
GGTAAAGGTTACAGAGATAGGAAGGCTTACAAGGGCTCGAGGATGTTTGAATTAAACAGAGTTACATCTGATCAAGAATGTCAGTGGGACAAAGGGGTTTGAGGATTGGAGGAATTTACAGAGATAGAGGGAGCTGGATTAGATTCTGGAGATAAGGATAGGGATGGATGTGGGGGTGGGGCAGACTGGGCGGCACAGACAGAAGTGTGTTTCAGTAGGATAGTATTGTATATACTAACAGAGATATGGAAGGTTGTAGTGACAGACGACGTTTACAGATATAAGGCAGTTTCTAGGCTCTGGAGACTACAGAGATAAGAAGGCAATGGAGAATGCCAGGTTACTGGGTTGGAGACAGTTACACAAACTGAAAGATGTTCCTCTGAAAGAGGTGTGTGGGGTCGGGAACGAGAGTGAAATCAATTCAGCTCGAAGAATTGGCGAATGATAAAGAGATTACAAATCTTTCACAGCTAAGGAAGGGTTGTAGGAGCTGGAGAAGATTACCTAGGTAGAGACCGATGGAAAAGTTAAAGTCAAATATATTGATATGGAGGGTCGTATTGGTAGGAGGAGCTTACAGGGATAGACAGGGCTGTCAGAGTTTCCAGGGATGAAGGAGATTAGTATCTACTGGAGAAGGTTAGGGATTAGGGCGTTAGGGGTTAGAGAACCTGACAGGGACAGAGAGAATGGTGTGGACGAGAGGAGATTCTAAACAGAGGAAGGATTATCGGGACTGGAGGATATTACAGAGATCACTAATACAACATGGGCCAGGATTGATGCCTGCGATCCCTGTGCTGACGCATTGAGGACTAGTACAGCGGAGGTGAGAGCAGGACCCTCACAAGGTGATGCGAATGAAGCCTAGAGTTGCTGTTCCTTGCACAGTTCTGTATCTTAGCCCTGTCTTCCAGGTCTGAATATAGTCGTCTCCTACCTCCAACCTGTGCTGTTTACTGTGAGTGGTCTTACTGGCTGCAGGATTTACTGAAGGCTCCAGATCTCCCTCTCCATTCCTCTCTGGCTGACCAAGCGTCTTCAATGAGGTGATGGATGAGACAGGAATTAGGAATAACCTGATTACCTGCATGAGGCTGAGAAATGGACATAATGGGAAATTAACTGATGCAGTGAGGATAACTTGTGCAGAGTGGCACAGAGTCCACCAGAGACCACAAAACTTCCAGTCTCCGTCCTGTCCTGCGCTGCTGCGTCTCTCTTGAGTGGATAATTCTGTTGACTCAGGATCTCAGACGAGCTGTAAGAGGGAGAAACACTGACAGAGGCAGCAAATAGACCGACACAGCGAGGGGTACCACATGGAGAGAGACTGAGTGATATCACCAGAGTACAGGAAGTTGTCAGGATTACATAATGGTGTCAGAAGATATGGTTCTGATGCAGTGGGAACTGCTACCAGTACTCAAGGAGGAGTTAGCCATTATATTGGGATGGGCTCCACTGGTACGGTGGTAGGGCCAATGCCCTTGTCAATCATATGACCAGGATTATGCAGATTGCTTTAAACTGACACAGATGGTGGGGGCGACACGGCATAAGTGAAAGGAAATTCCCAAGTCCAAAGAGAAAGGTCGAAATATTGGAACACCATGCGATGTGGCTAAAGACAAACAGAAAAAAAAGGAAGGGACTGCGTTTAACTGAAATTGTACATCAGCAAATAGGTTTGTGACGGAAATTGCGATAAAAAAGTAAATTGCTGTTTCTTAATTTGAATGCATGAAGTATTTGCAATAAATTACATGCACATGTGACTGTGATTTCTGTCTAATCACAATCAGGGTGACATTTTCACAGAGTGAACAAAAAGGTGAGTTATTGATATTCGAGGTCAGACAACATTGTGGAAAGCCAGACAGAATGGGAAGCAGGATGGAGAACTCCCACAGTTAGAGATTACAATGGGATTACCAGCAAAATATGGGGCCTCAGGTTATCCAGCAATAGGAAACCAAATTCTGGATAATAAGGGTCAGAACACAGTGTTAAGGACAGTGTTAAAGCCCCTTTACAACATTACATTATTAGACACTGCATTAACAGGGAGTTATTGGAATTTGTAACAAAGGCGCTGGGATAATTGGGAGGGAATTTAGCCTTCCTATCTCTTCATCTCTTTGGTGATGGGTCACAGACGAGGCTGACTCTCTCCCATTCTCAGGGGGAAACTGTAGGTGGCTGTACAGACCGATGTGACCTTCCACAGACTCTGTTACATTTGGGGTAACAGGTTGCCGTGGGAAGGGGGTGGGTGGGGAGTTGAAGTGGCAGCACGCTCCTTGTGCTGTTTTCTCATGGACTCCCCTTTTTCCCAACAGCAAGTCTCGAGTTACTCGACACTGTCTCAATGCTCCTCCCCCAAATCGGACGGTGTTGACCCAGTAATTCCCAGGAGTTACCAGATTTGATTAAGAGATGAAAAAAACCTATCAATTCTGAAGAAGCCAAAGTTTAGAAATGTGGACGCATTTGTTAAAGAGATCGCGAGGGAGTCTCCGAGCAGGAGTGCAGTAGGAAGAGGAAACGTTGCCAGCGTTTAATCAGAATATAGGAACAGGGAGAATTGAAGGTGCTGGAGGTGGTGAGAGTGTTACAGAAGGGGCAAAGGCCTGAACAATGTTACAAAGCCAGTATGGATTGCTGCAACTAGAGCTGTTTGCAGAGGTAGGGATGGAGATATGTATTTTCATTGATTCAATCACGGCCTGAGGATGTCACCGGATGGACCAGCATACATTGCCCTCCTGCTAATTGCCCAGAGGCAGCTCAGAGTCAGCCATATTGCTGTGGGTCTGGAGTCACATGTTGGCCAGACCAGGTAATAATGTCTGATATCCTTCCCTAAAGGACATATGTGAACAAGATGAGTTTTCCCAGATAATCAACAATGTTTATATGGTGACCTCATGAATGTCCAGTACAGATACAACCTGACATCCCAACTCCTACTCTCAATGCTCTGAACACTGAAGGGTAACCATCCCAAATGCCGGCTTCATCAGCCTGTCTACCTGCGATGCTACTTTCAAAGAACTGTGTACCTGCATCCATGGGTCACTGATTGGCAACACTACCCAGGGCCCGAACATTAACTGTCCAGCCCTGGTCTGCTTTACCAGAATGCAACACTGTGCATTTCTCCATCTGCTATTCCTAACCTCACTGAGCCAGCAGTACTGTTAATCCCATTGTACTCTTGGCTCACCCTCTTCACTGTCCACTTTACCACTGATTTCAGTGTCACTCACTCACTTGCTAACCATGACTCCTGTATTCTCATCCAAACTGTTTATATAAATGATGCACAACAGTGACCCAGCACCGAACCCCATGGCACACCGTTGGTCACAGGCCTGTAGTTTGAACAGCAACCCTCTATGAACACACTCTGTCTCCTACCATCAAACCTGTTTTGTATCCAGTTGGTGAGTGCTCCCTGGTTATGCGTGCTCGAACCTTCTTAACCAGTCTGCCATGCAGAACATTTTCAAAGGCCATGCAGAACATTTTCAAACTTAATGTGGACATCATTTACTGCTCTGCTTTGATCTGTCACTTGTCTACCTCGACACTCAGGTTTGAGGCATGATTTCCCATACACAAATGATCGTTAATCTGTCCTTGCTTTTCCAAATGCATGATGGTCCTTTCTCTCAGAATCTACTCCGACAACTTACCCACCCCTACCATCAGTCTCACTGGTCTGTAGTGGCTGTCGATGACACAAACATCTCTGCAAAGAACCCGGTAGTTTCCTCGCTAGCTTCTCACTAGGCACTGAGATCATCTGATCATGTCCCAAGGTTTTATTTAACGTTTTGCATTTTTAGACATCCAGCACCTCCTGTTCTCCAATGTAAACTCTGTTCAAGACATCACTATGTATTTTCCTAAGGTCCCGAGCTTGCATCTGTTTCTCCAAAGTAAATCCTAACGCAAAATACTTGTTCAGAATCTCACCCATCAGCAGTGATTCCACACAGACAGCCTCACTGACCTTTCAGGGGCCCTATTCTCTCCTGAGCTAATTGTTAGCCCTTGTTGAAACTTGTCAAAATGCTTCTGAAATTTCAAATATCCCCCCAGCGCTATTAGCCTCCCCCATATTTAACTATTCTGCCATTTATGGTCACACCAAATTATAGAATGCAACAAATTTAAAAATATTTCCCTTTTATAAAATCATGCGTCTCCCATTGTTTCTAAGCGTCCAGTTATCATTTTTTGTCATATCCTTTATAACACATTCCAGCACGTCCCCGACTTACTGTCAGACTAACACCGTTTGGTTTCAGACTGACTGCACAAAGGATTTTGGAAATCCTTGTGGATCATTCTGAAAAAGGTAGTTTACAGTTTCAGCAGGTAATAGAAAAGGCAAATCAAATGCTGCCATTTATTACAGAGGGAATGGAGTCTAAATATAGAGAGGTCCAGTTAAAACGATGCAAGGTACAAGTCAGACCACATCTAGATTATAATGCGTGCATAAAGGAAAGATATTCTTGTATTGGAGGCAGACCAGGGAAAGTTCTTTCGGCTGATCCTGGAGATGGCGGAATGTTCCAATGAGAAGACATGGAGTAGATTGACCTTGAACCAATTGGGGTTTTGAAGAATGGGAGAGAAATTGAATGAAACATCCAGGATTCTGAGGGGCTTGGACAGGGTAGATGCTGTGAAGTTAGAAAATCGAACAGTACAGCAGAGTAATAGGCCCTTCGGCCCATCATGGCTGTGCTGACCATTATGCTATTCTAAACTAATCCCACCTGCCTGCACATGGGCGATATCTCTCTATTCTCTGCCTGTTCATGTTTCTGTCTAAATGCCACTTCAAAACTTTGCTCTCGTTGCCACTTCTCCCACCTCTTGAGCAGCTTCCACTCTCTCTGTCAAGAAAACTGGCCTCATTCATCTCACATAAAACTCACTCTCACCTTAAACCGAGGTGCCCTAGTATTTGAGATTTCGATATTGGAAGAAGGATTCCAATTATTCACACTATCCATGCCTCTCCTAATGCTATATATCTGTACCAGTTTACCCCTCAGCTGCCGATACTCTCGCAAGACAACCCAACTGTGTCTAAAATCCTTACAGTAAACATTCTCATCCAGACAACATTCTGGTAACCCTCTGTTGCACGCTCCCCAAAGCCTCCACTTCCTTCCTGTAGTGTGGCGATGAGACCTACACACAACATACCAAACATGGCCGAATGAAGTTTCATTCAGTCACAACATGACATGCAAACGTCTGTACTCAATACTGTGACCAATGAAAGGAAGCATGCCATACTCCTCCTTTACCACCACATCCTGCTGTGTTGTTATTTTCAGGGAGCTATGGATTTGCATCCAATATCGACTGTTTTATCAATGTTTCCAATTAGTCAATTTGTGTAATTGTCTCTTCCCTTTGACTTCATAAATGCACCACTTCACACTTGTCCCGATGAAATTCGATTTGCCACATCTCTGCCCAGCGTTCCAGCTGATCTACACGCTGCTGCAACTTTTAACACTCTTCCTCACTATCCACAATTCCCCGAACTATCACTAATCATTACATGCCTCTCCAAATGTTGTCTGCAAAATTACTAATCAAACTGCTGACCTTTTCATCTTATTCACAGAGATAAATTACACACAGATATCGCAGCACTGATCCTTGTGAAACAGCATTGGCCACAGACGTCCAATCAGAAATTCACCACTCCACATGCCTCTGTCTACTATCACCAAGAAAATATTGTATCCAACTTAACAATGACCATTGATTCCATGGATTGTGATTTGATCGTCCAGATTCCCCTTGCTGTTTGAAAGTTGTCCATTCAACATTACTCTATATTTTGATTGCCAGATTAAATTGGCTGTCTCACTAATGCACTGACGCATCCTTTCTTCACAACAAAACAGGACCTTGTTTGGTTTTTTTGCTGATCCTGCCTAAATCCCTACAACCCCTCAATAATCACATCCCAGCCATGATCATTCTGCAGCCACATCGCCATAACAACATTTCGATCATATGTTCTCTTCAGTTAATGCTATCATTCCATCTGCCTTGTTGCAAATGCATGGCGCATGTCACCGAGAGAGGATCTTTGAGGGATGGATAGTGGTCACAAGAGTTGGAGAGATATTTGGGAGCGCGACGATCTTGCAGGGTTAAGCATAGCTGCAGTTGCTAGCGAACATTTACAGGAGAAAACATTTTATTGTTTGAAGGAAGTTAGAGAGATAAAGTGTCTTTGATTAGATTCCAGAGATAGGGATGTGTACAAGGTTGTGGAGCATTACATGGACTATACTGATCAGGGGTAGAAACATTCGCATGATTCCTGGATGTGGTACATTTAGCAACAGTTGTGGGATCTGGAGAATATCACAGTGATAGGGAGG
>NW_025200260.1:5807-6437 GCF_004010195.1 Chiloscyllium plagiosum | reverse complement strand
TTTTCAACGAGGTGTATCGAATCTCAGAACACAACAGAACAGGGGGAGGCCACTCAGAGACTGGGGCCGGTTAGCCCATACACTGACTCATGACTGATCTGTCCTGAGTTCAACATCAGGCCTTGCTTCTGCAATTCTTATTACATTTTACCTTACAAATCTGTCACTCTCATGAAATCTTCAATCGGAGAACATCTCTTGTGCACTCCTAATCATTTGCTGGACCTGCACACTAACTTTGTTTGGTTATGTAGCATAACACAGACATCCCTCTGGACTGCAACATTCTGCAGTCTCTCTTCAGTTGAAAGATGAATGTCTTTTTTTTAACTTCCTGCTGAATTTGGCTGATTCCATTTACTTATCGAAACCCCTTTGTAGACTCCTGATGCCCTTCTCACAACTCACTTGCATTTCTGATCTTTCTCTCCTCAGCAAACTGAACAACCTCGCCTTTGGCTGTCTAAGTCACTGATAATGATTGTAAATAGTTGAGAGTCCCACACTGTTCCTGTGGCTCATGTCCCTCCTCAGTGGGCTAGCATAGTGAAAGTCAAACCCCACACTGACACACATACACACACACACCGCAAACAAACACCCTCCCCACACAGACAGACACACACCCAA
>NW_025200260.1:0-2116 GCF_004010195.1 Chiloscyllium plagiosum | reverse complement strand
ACCTACTCTTGGGAAATAAAGTAGGGCAAGTGACTGAGGTGTCAATGGGGGAGCACTTTGGGGCCAGAAACCATAAGTCTACTAGTTTTAAAACAATGATGAAAGAGAAAAGACATGATCTAAAAGTTAAAGTTTTAAATTGGAGGAAGGCCAATTTTGATGGTATTATGTAAGAACTTTCAAAAGTTGATTGGGGGCAGATATTCGCAGATATGGGGACGGCTAGAAAAAGGGAAGCCTTCAAAAATGAGATAATAAGAGTCCAGAGACAGTATGTTCCTGTTAGGGTGAAAGGCAAGGCTGTTAGGAGTAAGGGATGCTGGTTGACTAGAGAAATTGAGGTTTTAGTTAAGGAAAAGAAGGAAACATATGTCAGATATAGACAGGAGAGATCGAGTGAATCCTTAGAAGAGTATAAATGCAGTAGGAGGATACTTAAGACAGAAATCAGGAGGGCAAAAAGAGGACATGAGATAGCTTTGGCAAATAGGGTTAAAGAGAATCCAAAGGGATTTTACAGATACATTAAGGACAAAAGGGTAACCAGAGAGTGAATGGGACCCCTCAAAGATCAGCAAGGCAGATGATGTATGGAACCACAGGAGATGGGGGAGACACTAAATGAATATTTTGCATCAGTGTTTACTGTGGTGAAGGACATGGAAGATATAGAATATGGGGAAATAGATGGTGACAACCTGAAAAATGTCCATGTTACAGAGGTGGTGGTGCTGGATGTCTTAAAACGTATAAAAGGTGGATAAATTCCTGGGACCTGATCAGGTATACCCTCAAACTCTGTGGGAAGCAAGGGAAGTGATTGTTGGACCCCTTGCTGAGATATTGTATCATTGATAGTCACAGGTGAGGGTGCCGAAAGACTGGAGGTTGGCTAACGTGGTGCCACTATTTAAGAAAGATGGTAAGGAAACTATAGATCTGTGAACCTGATATCTGATGGTGGGCAAGTTGTTGGAGGGAATCCTGAGAGACAGTACTTACATGTATTTGGATAGGCAAGGACTGATTAGGGATAGTCAGCATTTCTTTGTGCATGGGAAATTATATTTCATGAACTCGATTGAATTTTTTGAAAAAGTAATGAAGATGATTGATGAAAGCAAAGTGGTGGACGTGATGTATATGGACTAAGTAAGGCGTTTGACAAGTTCTTCATGGTAGACTGGTTAACAAGGTTAGATCACATTGAATACAGGGAGAACTAGCCATTTGAATACAGTTCTGGCTCAAAGATAGAAGACAGAGGGTGGTGGTAGAGGGTTACTTTTCAGACTGGAGACCTGTGACCAGCAGAGTGCCACAAGGATCAGTGTTGGGTCCACTACTTTTCATCATTTATATAAATGATTTGGATGTGAACATAGCGGGTATAGTTAGTAAGTTTACAGATGACACCAAAATTGGAAGTATAGTTGACAGCGAAGATTACCTCAGAGTACAACAGATCTTGATCAGGTGGGTCAATGGGTCGAGGAATGGCAGATGGAATTTAATTTAGATAAATGTGAGGTGCTGCATTTTGGAAAGGCAGATTGGGGCAGGACTTACACACTTAATGGTAAGATCCTGAGGAGTGTTGCTGAACAAAGAGATATTCAGAGTTATTTGAGTGCAGGTTCATAGTTATTTGAAAAAGTGGAGTCTCAGGTAGATAGAAGAGTGGAGAAGGCATTTAGTATGTTTTGTTTTATTGGTCAAAGCATTGAATATAGGGATTTTGAGGTCATGTTGAGGCTGTACAGGACATTGTTTAGGCCAGTTTTGAAATATTTTGTGCAATTATGCTCTCCCTCCTATAGCAAGGAAGTTGAAAGGGTTCAGAAAAGATTTACAAGGATGATGCCAGGGTTGGAGAATTTGAGCTATGGGGAGAGGCTGAATAGGCTGGGGATGTTTTCCCTACAGCATTGGAGGCTGAGGGGTGACTTTATAGAGGTTTAGAAAATCATGAGGAGCATGGATAGGGTATGTTGATAAGGTCTTTTCTCTGGTTTGGGGTGAGTCCAGAACTAGAGAGCATAGGTTTAGGGTGAGGGGAAAAGATTTAAAAGGGTCTAAAGGGGCAACTTTTTCATGCAAAGGGTGGTGCGTGTAT
>NW_025200259.1:5351-6436 GCF_004010195.1 Chiloscyllium plagiosum | reverse complement strand
TGAAGAGATGGATGAATGTGCTGTGGTTCATTTTGCCAAGAGAGTGTTTTTCAAGTTGTACTAAATTGGAGGAAGGCAAATTTTGATGGTATTTGGCAAGAATATTCAAAAGTTGATTGATAGCAGTTACTCGCAGGTGAAGGAACAGCTAAAAATGGGAAGCTGCCAAACATGAGATAATCAGAATACAGAACCAAGATAAAATACAGGGCTGGTAGGTGTTAGGTGGGGTAAAAATTCCCATTAGACACCTTGGACTAAAACACTCCAGACTTGAACATGGGTTTGTGGAATTTACATTTAAACGAAGAGTCACTGAGTTCTCTGGCTAAGACAGAGTAGGCAATAAGCAAGCCTAGGGGCAGCAGTTTGGAACAGGGGTAAGATAAAGGAAGGCCTCCACAAATGTCTCAGCTAAAAGACAGTGAAGGAGCAAGTGAGATCAGAGTCGAAATGTTTGGTGCTGGAAAAGCACAGCAGTTCAGGCAAGATCCGAGAAACAGGAGAGTCGACGTTTCGGCCATATGCCCATCATCAGGAATGTGGGACGGGGGGAAGGGAGCTGAAAAATAAACGGGGTGTTTGGTGGCGAGGCTGGGGGTGGTATCTGGGAAGGTGATAGGTAGATGCAGATGGAGGAGAGGGTGTTAGGTCGGAGTGGAGGGTGCAGTGCATAGTTGGGAAGGAAGATGGACAGATAGGACACCTCAAGAAGACGGTTCCAAGTTGTAGGGTTGGTTCTGGGGTGAGGTTGGGTGGAAGGGCGATGAGGAGACTGGTGAATTCGATGTTGATGCCATGTGGTCGGAGGGTCCTAAGTTGGAAGATAAGGCGTTCTTCTTCCAGACGTTGAGACACTTGGATTTAGTAGTGGAGGAGGCTCAAGACCTGCATGTTCATAGCGGAGTGGGAGGGGCAGTTGAAGTGTTCAGTCACAGGGCATTGGGTTTGTTTCATGCATGTGTCCCAGCGATGTTCCCTGAAATGATCTACGTGTTAGTGTCCTATCTCCCAATGTCGAGGAGACCACATCAGGTGCAACGGACACAATAGATGAGTTGTTCAGATGCGCAGGAAAATCTCGG
>NW_025200259.1:0-1907 GCF_004010195.1 Chiloscyllium plagiosum | reverse complement strand
CGTTGCAGGTACTCAGGATAGTGAAGAAGCCATTTGGTATGCCTTCCTTTGTTGGCCAGAAAATTGAGTAAGGGAGGTGGGCGTTGTGCTGCGGCTGTATCGGACATAGGTTAGACTATGTTTGGAATACTGTGTTCATTTCTGGTCTTCCTGCTGTAGGAAGGATGTCATGCAACTTGAAAGCATTCAGAAAAGATTTCCAAGGACATTTCCAGGGTTGGAGTGTTTGAGCTATTAGGAGAGGCAGAATTGTCTAGGGCTTTTTTCCCTGGAGTATCGGACGCTGATGGATGACCTTACAAAAGATAATAAAATTATGAGGGGCATGCTTAGGGTGAAGAGCTAAAGACTTTTCCCCGGTGTTGGGGGAATTCCAGAACTCCTCATTATGGAAAGGTTTCTAAAATGTCTGGCCTGAAAATCAACTTCCAGCTAACATGTTTAATGTTTGGATGTTGCTGAGAGAGACAACCTCTGGGATCTTGTTGTGCTAACTCTAAAAATGTCTTGCACTGTCTTTTAATTGATCCCATCTCTGTTATCCCAGGGAATTAATATTCACTTGGAAAATCCAAAGATAGAGAGAGTTTGGGGCAAGGTCAACTTGAACAAGAGCATCCTCCAAGAGGACACACAGTCCTGAGGCCTATTCCACAGGCCGCACCCCGTGGGGCCCCACCTCAGTTGTATCTCTTTATTTCCCCAAAGAGTGGGTGCCCCTGTTGGTCCCTTTTTTTTAACAGGCCTCTGGTTAACTGGGTCCTGTAAGATTGTGGCCTTGTCATTTTAATACAGGTTTGAAGCCTGGGGTGCAAGGAAAAAGGGCTTAGAATTTGACACAAACTTGTTAACACCCCAAGTCCCCACCCGCAGCAAGTGTCTGAGAGACAGGATATCCCAAAGAGGAAATTGAAACCCTAAATGTCGACTTGTCTCTGAAAGACTTTTTATAATGTCAGAGTAATAATGTGTGAATGTTCACAATGACATTGGGAGTGTGAGAGAGAGAGACTTGTAAACGTGAGACAGGCAGGTGAAATGGAGGGAGAGACATTTGAGATTGTGAAATAGCAGTTATGTCAGTGCCTGTAGTTGCAACAAAGATTGAACTTTTAAACAGCTGCCATCAGAAAAATGGAGCTGATCTTGCTGCTGACATGTTGCTGCCTGTGAAATCCAGCTGTGCTCTGACAGCCTGTGGCAATGCGATCGAAGCAACAACTGTTCTGATAAACCCATAGCTTTAAGTCTGCCCGATGGATCTGGGATTGAAATTCCCGAGATTTTTTCACAATTTGTTCGCACTTGGGTTTGCTGAGGGATGTTTTGTATGAAGGAATGACCGCTTGCTGTGTAATTTGTTTGAAAATCTCCACACTTTTCCAGTTCCAATCATCTCTTTCTCTCCCACTCTCTGCACCCAACCCTTTCAGAAATTGCTGTTTTGAAGCTACGACAGGATAAGAAATCCTTCCCTTGGACAAACCTTTCCTCCAGAAGGGATGGGCGGAATCGGCCTGTATGTCCTTGGGAGAGTGGGAGGGGGAGTTAACGTGTTCAGCTATGGGGCAGTGGGGTTTGTTTGGTGCGTGTGTCCCAGAGAGGTTCCCTGAAACAATCTGCAAGACGGTGTCCATTCTCCGAATGTCGCAGTAACCACATCGGGTGGAACGGACACAATAGATGAGGTGTTTGGATGCGCAGAAAAATCTCTGCCGGATGTGGAACGATCCTTTGAGGCCTTGGTCGGACGTGAGCGGGGAGGTGTGGGCGCAGGTTTTAACCTCTTGCGGCGGCAGGGG
The DNA here is from genome assembly GCF_004010195.1 of Chiloscyllium plagiosum. NCBI lineage: Eukaryota > Metazoa > Chordata > Chondrichthyes > Orectolobiformes > Hemiscylliidae > Chiloscyllium > Chiloscyllium plagiosum. Next base: position 105 of record NW_025200259.1, on the reverse strand, counting down.
AATGTACTAGGAATAGAGTATGTGTTGGAGGGGAGCGTGAACTAAAAATCAGTGAGTCACAGAGGGAACAGACTCTGCAGACTGCTTCCACATTGTCTCCATGAC
>NW_025200258.1:1976-6436 GCF_004010195.1 Chiloscyllium plagiosum | reverse complement strand
TGTCATCTCTGTTTAGTTAAGATTGAGGATGGCACTGAATGAAGAGTATGCCACTTTGCCGCATTTACATCCAAACTGCAATAAATAGCCTTGAATATGAGGACATGGCAGAATCAAAAATGAGGAAACAGAATTACTTTTAATGTGGTGGACAAAATGATCTGAAACAGTAAGAGTGTAATGAAATAACTGAAATAGACAGCAGTAAGTGTTCTGACATGAAATCCTCATAAGGCCAGAAGGAATAAAAGGAGAAGCAGGCCATTCGGCCCATCAAATCTGCATTACCAAACAATTAGATAGTGATTGTTCTGATAATCCTCAACTCTATTTTCTCCATAACTCTCATACTCTTACTGATTAAAAGGCTGCCTTGGATGTATTTAAATACCAAGCCTCTACAATCCCCTGTGCTAAAGAATTCCACAAATCCATCACCCTCAGACATAAGACATTCCTCCTCATCTCTGCCTTAAAAGGGTGACTCCTTATTCTGAGATTATACCCTCTGAGCCTAGACTGTCTCAGAAGGGGCAACAATCTTTCCAAATCTATTCTGTCAAGCCCCCTAAGAATCTTGTATGTTTCAATAGGTCTCTCGTTTTTCTAAATTACAGTGAGTACAAGTCCAACTTACTCAAAATCTTCTCATAAGACAGTTCCTCCATATTCATGATTATTTTAATAAACTTTCTCTGGACTGCTTCCAAAGCTCATCTCTAGTTGCCCTTGAGAAGGTGGTGGTGAGTTGCTTCCTTGAACTGCTGCAGTTTCTGTGCTGTAGGTTAACTTACACTGCCCTTGGAGAGGGAATTCCAGGATTTTGACCAAGCGACACTGTGATATATTTCCAGTGATACATTTCCAAGACAGGATGGTAAATGACTTGGAGGGGAACTTGCAGGGCGTGGTGTTCCCATGTGTCTGCTGTCCCCGTTCTTCAAGGTGGAAGTGGTCGTGGGTTTGGAGGATGACGTCTAAGGAGACTTGTTGAATTTCTGTGGTGCATCTGGCAGATGGTACACATTGCTGCCCCTGAGCATCATTTGGGGAAAAAGCAGATGTTTGTGGATGGGATGCCAATCAAGCAAGCTGCTTTGTCCTGGATGGTGTCAAACTGCTTGAGTGTTGTTGGAGCTACCCCCATCCAGGCAAGTGGGAAACATTCCATCACACTCCTGACTTGTGCATGGTAGATGATGGACAGTCTTTGAGGAGTCAGGAAGTGAGTTATTTGCCATAGTTTTCCAAGCCTCTGGCCTGCTGTTATAGCCACTGCATTGATGTGGTGAGTCCAGTTGAGTTTCTGGTCAATGATAACCCTCAGGGAGTTGATAGTAGGAGATTCAGTGATGTTAACACCATTGAACGTCATTGGGACAGTGGTTAGTTTGTCTCTTATTGTTGATGGTCATTACCTTGCATTCGAGTAGCATGAACATTACTTGCCACTTGTCAGCCCTACCCTGGATACTGTCCAGATCTTGCTGCATTTAAATATATACATCTTCAGTATCTGAGGAATCGTGAATAGTGCAGAACATTGTGCAATCATTGGAGAACATCCCCACTTCTGACTTTATGATGGAGGGAAGGTCATTGATGAAGCAGCTGAAGATGGTTGGGCCTAGGACACTATCCTGAGGAACTCCTGCAGAGATGTTCTGGAGCTGAGATGACTGACCTCTAACGTTCACAACCATCTTCCTATGGGTCAAGCATGACTCCAACCAGCGGAGAGTTTGCCCCCGATACCCATTAATTCCAGTTTTGCTCAGGCGCCTTAATGTCACACTCGGATGAATGCAGCCTTGCTGTCAAGGGCTGTCACTCTCACCTCCCACTGGAATTCAGCTCTCTCGTCCATGTTTGAACCAAGACTGTAATGAGGTCAGGGGCTGAATAGCCCTGGAGGAACCCAAACTGGGCGTCACTGAGCAGGTTATTGCTGAGCAGGTGCTGCTTGGCAGCACTTTTGGTGACATCTTCCATCACGTTACTGATGATCGAGAGTAGAGTGTTCTGACAGTAAGTCACCAGATTTGATTTGTCCTCCTTTTAATGTACAGGACATACCTGGGCAACTTTCCAAATTGTTGGGTGGTGGAGCAGCTTGGCTAGGAGAGGTGCCAGTTCTAAAGCACAAGTCTTAGCATTTGCACAGACGTGTGGGCTCTTCTGTCATTGAGGATGGGGATATTTGTGGAGCCATCTCCACCAGTGATTTGTTTAATTGTCCATCAAATTCACAACTGGATGCGGCAATCGGCCTTATTTCATTGAATGTTCAGAAGTGGATAAACAAAACCCACACAAGTGTCAGCAAAGTCAAAACTCTATGAGCGCAGGTATGATTGACTCAATCAGAAGCGAGTGATAACATTGATTCTGACAACTGATGCACTGTTGAAAATAAGTCCAAAGAGTATCAGAGTTGTGCAAACGCACAAGTTGGCTTCTGTTTCATTTCCCTTCATGTTAAGATTTTAAGGAGGCAATAATATTGAGAAAAGATTTAGACATAATTTTTCGATGATTTTCTTCATCTTACTTTTGGTAACAGCCTAAGGAGCTTTCCTGCTTGTTTTGAATTCTATTAACGTGAGTCAATATTTTCATTAATCAGAAAACTATATGATAACGTGGTAAGAATCTTTTACCCATATTTCGGGGCATTATTGCTTTTATATTGGACTGAAATGCCTCAAAACTTGCATGTCAGAGGGAGGCAATGGCTTAGTGGTAATATCACTAGATATTTAACACAGAGACCCAGGCAATGTTCGAGAGACCTGGGTTCGAAACCCAACACAGCAGATGATGGAATTTCAATTTGATTTTAAAAAAGCATCTAATGATGACCATGAATCCACTGACATTTGTCGGGAAAACCCATCTGGTTCACTGATATCCTTTAGGGAAGGAAATTGCCGTCCTTCCCTGGTCTAGCCTACATGTGACTCCAGACCCACAGCAATGTGGTTGACTTTTAACTGTTCTCTCTCTCTCTCTTTCTCTAGCCAGTGATGCCCTTGTCCTGTGAAAGAATACAAAACATTCAATTGCTTCATAATAGCAGGGGGAAATATTAGCACCACTTTCCATGCTTCAATCCTCCTTGTTATTCAAACTTCCTTTGTCTACCTGGATGGGGGAAGGAACTTAATTATGTAAATTATATCAAAGGACTAACAAGTCACAGATGGATTTAAATGTGAGATAATGAACTCTGAAAGAGGAAACATGTGCTTAGAATCGGTCCAACTTTGAAATACGAAGCTCTTATCAATAAGGCTAATTAAGTACAGGAACGCATCTTGAAAATATTTAACCATAACGGAGAGCAGATTGCTTTGTGACTGACTGAACGCTATTCAGGCTATTTTTAGAACACAAATTTGAGTCTTCAAAAGGACAATATAAAGGTCAAAGAGGAGTCCGACAAGGGCAAAGCTTCAGGAATGTTACATTGTGAAGAGCAATTCAAGGAATGAAAGCTAGAATTATAAAACCAAGATTTATCAATTTGACACTATGATAGGACTGAGTTAAATGATCACAGCTGATGGTCTTTGCTCTTCATCATCTGTTTTCAGCGGCCCATGTTTGCATTTTGCGATATTTTATATTCAGTTTTGAATTTAGTTGCATTTTTATACTAGTTCCTAATTTTCAGAAGGAAACATCTTTAGTCGTATCATCATTATGCCTTTGTTAAATAACGAATTAAATAAATAGATATATCAGAGGCAACTGAGTGCACTTATCTAAACGGAACAAATCAACAATGAAGCTTCCTCAGGATATTACGGGTTGAGTTTTTCCCATGTTTTTGGCTACTGGGGTGTTCCATTGTTCCCTGGTATGGTTCACAATGGCTTTTCTCCCCAGTTAGATGCAAAAATAAACTGCAGGACCTGGAATCCAAGCAGGAGACTGGGAGATCACAACAAGGCAGGCAGCATCAGGAGGTGGAGAAATCAACGTTTTCGGTGTAACCCTTCTTTAGGACGGAAACACAGACTTTTCCACGTCCTGATGCTGCCTGCCTTGCTGTGTTCCCCCAGTCTCCTGATGCTGCCTGCCTTGCTGTGTACCCCCATTCTCCTGATGCTGCCTGCCTTGCTGTGTTCCCCCAGTCTCCTGATGCTGCCTGCCTTGCTGTGTACCCCCAGTCTCCTGATGCTGCCTGCCTTGCTGTTTTCCCCCAGCCTCCTGATGCTGCCTGCCTTGCTGTGTTCCCCCAGCCTCCTGATGCTGCCTGCCTTGCTGTGCTCCTCTCCCTCCTGATGCTGCCTGGCTTGCTGCGTTCCCCCATTCTCCTGATGCTGCCTGCCTTGCTGTTTTCCCCCAGCCTCCTGATGCTAAGTGCCTTGCTGTGCTCCTCTCCCTCCTGATGCTGCCTGGCTTGCTGTGTTCTCCCATTCTCCTGATGCTGCCTGCCTTGCTGTGTACCCCCA
>NW_025200258.1:1391-1919 GCF_004010195.1 Chiloscyllium plagiosum | reverse complement strand
GCCTTGCTGTGCTCCCCCAACCTCCTGATGCTGCCTTCCTTGCTGTGCTCCCCTAACGTCCTGATGCTGTCTGGCCAGCTGTGTGATCCCTCATCCTGATGCTGCCTGGATTGCTGTGCTCCCCCAACCTCCTGATGCTGCCTTCCTTACTGTGCTCCCCCAACGTCCTGATGCTGTCTGGCCGGCTGTGTGCTCCCTCATCCTGATGCTGCCTGGATTGCTGTGTACACCCAGCCTCCTGATGCAGCTTTCCTTGCTGTGTTCCCCTAGCCTCCTAATGCTGCCTGGATTGCTGTGTTGCCCCAAACACCTGATGCTGTCTGCGATGCTGTGTTCCCCCAGCCAGCTGATGCTGCCTGGCTTGCTGTGTTCCCTCTCCCTCCTGATGCTGCCTGCCTTGCTATGTTGCCCTAGCCTCCTGAAGCTGCCTGCCTTGCTGTGTTCCCCCAGTCTCCTGATGCTGCCTGCCTTGCTGTGTTCCACCAGCCTCCTGATGCTGCCTGCCTTGCTGTGTTCCCCAGTCTCCTA
>NW_025200258.1:0-916 GCF_004010195.1 Chiloscyllium plagiosum | reverse complement strand
CTGCCTTGCTGTGTCCCTCTCCTTCGTGATGCTGCCTGCCCTGATGTGTCCCTCTCCCTCCTGATGCTGCCTGCCTTGCTGTGTTCCCCTCCCTCCTGGTGCTGCCTGCCTTGCTGTGTCTCTCTCCCTCCTGATGCTGCCTGCCTTGCTGTGTTCCTCCCCCTCCTGATGTTGCTTGCCTTGCTGTGTTCCCCCAGCCTCCTGATGCTGCCTGCCTTGCTGTGTTCCTCTCCCTCCTGATGCTGCCTGCCTTGCTGCGTCCCTCTCCCTCCTGATGCTGCCTGCCTTGCTGTGTCCCTCTCCTTCTTAATGCTGCCTGCCTTGCTGTGTTCCTCTCCGTCCTGATGCTGCCTGGCTTGCTGTGTTCCTCACCCTCCTGATGCTGCCTGCCTTGCTGTGTTCCTCTCCCTCCTGATGCTGCCTGCCTTGCTGTGTCCCTCTCCGTCCTGATGCTGCCTGCCTTGCTGTGTTCCTTCAGACTCCTGCTTTTCAACCATGCAGTGGTGCAGATGGAAGTTCTCACTATTTCCAGAATTTTGTGTCAATTATGACACAGAAACTGTCAAAACCTCATCTATATACTACTATAACAACACTTTAAGCCAGGAACTGCCTTTAATTGTTTGCTGTTCCACTGTTTTTAACAACAAGATGTCACAGAAAGGGAAGATGGCATCATTCTCCAACACCCACCCCTCCCTGTGCAGTGCACCATGCCCTTCAATGCCATATCGATCTCATCCATATTGTCTAAGTTGTCCTCAATTACAATCATTGTGCTCTCTGCATATCCCAGCATGCTGTTTCCCATCTTGGACTTGCATTTCCCACTTTCCCCAATACTGATCCCTGATGATCTCAGTGGATGTTTACTTCTTAGGCCCCCCCGATTAACTGTGTTCCCCAACCCCCACCA